>NC_056725.1:919178679-919486179 GCF_019279795.1 Protopterus annectens | reverse complement strand
ATATATATATATATATATATATATATATATATATATATATATATAAAAATCTTTCTTTCCCTGTGCACTATTTGGCTGTTGTGCGTCCGGATTCGGAGGCTTAACCTAGGCTGAGACGTGGTCAATTGGTATATTCAAGCACCAATATTCCTGCCTACTATCCTCCTGGAAGCAAAGGAATTTCACCAACTAAGACCATACCCTTCAGCTCCCTGAGAAACCTACTCATTAAGAGAGTTAAACGTGGTCAATTGGTATATTCAAGCACCAATATTCCTGCCTACTATCCTCCTGGAAGCATAGGAATTTCACCAACTAAGACCATACCCTTCAGCTCCCTGAGAAACCTACTCATTAAGAGAGTTAAACGTGATCAATTGGTATATTCAAGCACCAATATTCCTGCCTACTATCCTCCTGGAAGCAAAGGAATTTCACCAACTAAGACCATACCCTTCAGCTCCCTGAGAAACCTACTCATTAAGAGAGTTAAAGTATGTTCTGTTTCTGTATGTTTGTCCTGACTACAAAGACTCTCGTATCTTAGTTAAGCTTCCCTCCAGAATAGCCAGCAGCCAATAACCCCCAATCCCCTCATTCTTACTACTGCTGAATCTCTATTAACACCTTGCTCAACTATTCATATTGCTGGTATATAGCATCTTTCCTCTCTCCCAACCATTTTTAGCCCCTTGCTCAGGTACCAGTCATTGCAATTATATAACTGGCCACAAGGTGGCGCCTCACCACTTCTCTATATTTTTTTCCTCGTAGACTTTTTTTACCCCCCTTTACCTTACTTACTAGTCTTTTAACAGAATCACTTTCCCGGATCTGCTTCTTTTTTCACCCTCTCCTCCCTCACCTTGCTATATCACACTCTAGTACACCAACTTAATATATCTCTACAGATCAGCTGACTTTACCATATACACTTTCTCTAACTCTCTGACCTACCTGCTCTTTCTTCCATTCCACTGATTGTTTTCCGTAGTAATCCACTCTCTTGTGTCTTCCCGCTCTGTTCGCCCTTCTGGCTCACTACGCTCCCCTACTCTGCCCCCAATTCCCACCCGCCCCCAGGGTCTCTACACTTATACCCTCATAACCACTCCCCCTTTACCTAAAACCAATCATACCCTCACTACTAGCCACACCCTATATCTATATCTCTACACCCCTCAGATATAAATCTCCTCCCACTACCCCCAGCCTATTCTCCCAAAGGTTAACCCCTACTCTTCTCCTTCTCTTCTAATACCCACTTTTCATTCTTCTACCATGCCTAACCAACATCAATGTTTACTAGTACTCTCACTATTGACTACTCTTACCACTACCTACCTCTTAACCTCCTATGAACAACCCCTTTTCTCTACTCTTATCATCCCTTCCAAATACACTGCAACGTCTTTTCCTGCTTTATCCACAAGCTTTCTCAATGCCATCTACAAGCCCAGCTACTTTCAAGCTAAATATCATCGACTAATTCATATTAAATACTCAATACTTAACAATAGAAAGTTATTTGACTACCATTGTAAACTTCCCCAATACTACAGCTTTACTTTATTCCACTCCTTAATAGATGGAGACATTCATCCCAACCCAGGCCCAAAGACTCACCCATCCTCCACTAACAGTAACCAATATAATACTATCCCCTTACCATTAACCAAATCCTCTAAATCACTCTTAATAGCCCATCTAAACATACGTAGTATATGCAACAAAATACCTCAAATTCATGCTCTTCTGGATGTTTACCAGTTCGACATCCTCTGCTTAACTGAAACATGGCTCAAACCCGCAATAAAAGAATTGAAATTATCCCCCCAGGCTATAATATCATTCAACAGGACCGCATAAATAAAAAAGGTGGTGGGGGGTAGCAATTCTCTATAAAGTAGGACTACAAATCAGCAAAATAAACCATAAACTACCCTCAGAAAACAACACAGAAATAATTATTTCTAAATTACAGCTTAACCACCAAAAATCAGTTAACATCATCTGCACTTATCTTCCACCAGGTAAAAACCATACTATACTAGAAAACCTACTAAACTGGCTTTCCTCAAATCTCCCTCAAGAAACAATACTACTAGGAGACTTTAATATTGACTGGAATTCATGTAACAATACCAATCCATCCACCCTGATCAACCTGTATGGCTTCTCACAAGCTATAAACTCTGCAACTAGAAAAAATAAACTTAATAATAAAGAAAGCATCCTGGACTGGATACTAACAAATTGTCCACAGCAAAACTATACAACAGGAGCCCTCCAAGATGACCTTAGTGAGCACTCTCTAATATATATAATTAGACATAAAACAAATGTAAATATCTCTACTCCAGTCAGAACTGCCCGTAGCAAAAAACACTTTGACCAAGAACTGTTCCTAACCGAACTTAAACAATGCAACTGGGAACCACTCAAGTCCCTCCCAATAAATGAAGCAGTAACTTACTTGAATACTACTTTCCTAGTAATCCTAGACCATCATGCCCCAATGCGTTCCATAAGAATGAAAAATAAACCAGCACCATGTCTCACAAATCAGACTAAGAAGCTAATCCTTAGTAGGAACAAATCTTGGGCTAAATGGCGTACCACAAAAGACAAAACTGATCACCAAACTTTTAGGCAACAAAAAAAAAATAACTAAAAAAGCTGTCCTACAAGACAAAAAGAACTTTTATATCCAACTTCAAAAATCATCCCTTCAGCAACCACAAACGTTCTGGTCTACTATAAACAGGCTTCTATCCCCAGGTAAAGTAGTCACACCTAATCCACTAGGCTCCAACCCTGACTGTCCAACACAAATAGCAAATGCTTTTAATACTTTTTTTACTTCTGCTGTACTAAATCTAGCAAATCAACAAAACCCTGATACCTCCAACTTGCCCAGTACAAACTCCATTCCTCCCCCCTTCCACCTTGAACCGATACCCACCTCCTATATCTCTTCCCTACTTCAAAAATTAAAACCTACTACCCCCTCAGCTGATAAATTACCAGGAGAATACCTCCGACTAGGAGCCTTAGCCATTGCCTACCCAATCTCCATATTGATCAATAGAACCATAAAAGAAGGCACTATTCCATCAATTTGGAAAATCTCACACATTATTCCTCTTCACAAAGGTGGTGACTCCACTGAATACTCTAACTATCGTCCCATAGCTCTACTGTCTCCACTTGCTAAAATAATGGAGAAATGTATCCACAAACAATTAATTACCCACCTACTCCACTACAATCTCTTAGCTAACTGTCAACATGGTTTTCGTCCTTTCCACAGTACCACCACAGCCTTGCTATCCTTTACCAACTGCATCAACAAAAATCGCAATAATAATATTCTTTCCTCAGCATTCTTTGTAGACCTATCTAAAGCCTTCGACATGGTCAACCATCAACTTCTCCTCCACCTACTAAAGTCACTATCTCTCAATAATTCTGCTATGAACTGGTTTACATCCTACCTGGATAACCGAAAACAAGCAGTTCTCTGGCAAAACCATCTTTCAGAACTCCTTCCCACCTCCCTAGGTGTCCCACAGGGCTCCATTTTAGGTCCACTATTGTTTTCCATTTTTATAAATGACCTTCATCTCTCTATTCCACTCTCTACCTGCATTCAATATGCTGATGACTCTACAATCATTTGTTCAGCTTCATCCCAAACTGAACTTCATTCTCTCACACAAAAATCCTTCACCACTATAGAACAATGGTTCTCCAACCACTGTCTTCTCCTCAACCCAAAAAAAAACAAATTATTGCTCTTTACACCCTCTCACTTGTCTCCCCCTCTTCATTTTACACTTACATCCAACAATGGTACCATTATTTCTCCAGACCCCACCACCAAACTCCTAGGTATTACAATTGACAATTAACTAAAGTTCGACACTCACATAAACACTACAATAAAATCTACTAACAAAAAACTTGGATCCCTCTATAGAATCAAATATTTCCTTACACTACTAGCCAGAACCACAATAGCTAGAACCCACTTAATCTCTACCCTATTATATGCTTCCCCCATATATACCAATCTGTCTAAAAATAATCTTAACAAACTAGCTAGATCGTATAATAATATTGCTAGATTTGCCACTAACTCTCCATACAGGACTCATCGCTGTCAGAATCTAAAACAACTAGATTGGCTTGAATTACCTCACCTATTACAATTTAACCAACTTATAATCGCCCATAAAGTCTTTCACCAACCCAACAACACCCCAATTCTCTCTACCCTCATAACACCATATTATAACTTGAGGAATCTACGCTCCACTAAAAAAATGTTGATGCACACTTCCTTATCAAATAATTTAGCAGGAGACTCCATATTCTCTAATTCAGTTGGGAAAATATGGAATCACTTACCACAAAACCTTACAACCCTAACCTCTCTCCCACTATTCAAAACGAACCTAAAACATTTCCTCTCTAACCACTGGTTAGGCTCTTGTACCAACCCTGACTAACTGGTGTTTTTAAACTATCTGTTACCATCAAAACATAAAATTCTTTCTCAGAACTAGTCATGGACCTATTTTCTAAACTAACCTACCTTTCTCATTTCCTAATAGTGTCTTTCCTGAGTACTACTTATCATACTGAACACTTCTATGCATCTTCTTTCAGTGCTTCTTGAAAATTTTATTATACTGAAGATGATTAACTCTTTTTAATGCCATGTACTAATTTTTTTGTTTTAAATGCTTTTGTTCTGTATGCTTTAATATGCAATATAGAATGTCTTTGAACTTGGAGCTTTTCTCCCCGGGCCTCCACTGAAAATGGACATTTATCCAGTTGGACTAGCCCGGTTAACAAATGTAAAATAAATAAAATAATATATATATATATATATATATATATATATATATATATATATATATATATATATTAGGTTCTTTTTTCCCCCTCTGGTCTGGTTAATTGGTGGCTAAATGATTGAAATGTTATAAATGATTTCTGATTTGAGGTAGCTGTTGTTACTTCTAAATAGATGTTTTTATATGAAAGGGTTAATTTTTTCATGATGGTGTTTTGTGTGGAAACTGGTGGTCTGTGTTACTGTTATTGTGGAGATTCATGACATGCACTGACAAGGCAGCTTGAGTATTTTTTTTTTGTTCTCTGTAAACTCTAACAGCTTCAAGATTTGATTTGCCACCTAAAATGCTTTTTCCTCACTAGAGATAACCTCTGCTGTGCATGAGCCTATTTAGATACTTTTTAACATGTTTATGAAGCTGCAGCTTAAGGAAACAACAGTGATGACATCACTTGACCTGTTGAACTTGTTAAATGGCTGTATTTAGAATTATTTCTCTTGAAATTATGTTATCCTTCACTTAGATACATTAAATGGTAAATAATTAGCTCTGATAAAAGTGTTTAACTCGTTTGAAAATACCTATGTTGTTTTATAGATGCATACATTCTACAGATTCAATGACACTTTTAGTAACTAAATGACATCAAATGAACTAGGAGCTGCATTAGAAAACTCATTCTGCATATTAACATCGGACTTATGTTACATAACTAAACTTATATATATATATATATATATATATATATATATATATATATATATTTTTTTTTCAACAGATTCTTACATGAAAAATGTTAGATGACTGACAAAATGGTTAAAACATCTGATGTTTCTTGAAAAGTCTTGGAAATATTGACAATCTTCTTAACCTTCAGCTTCTAATGTTTAAAACTTAGGATTGCATATAAATAGCACATTAGAGCTTGGAACAGTAATGGGGTAATGGGATAGCATTCCCTAGCTTAGATCTTTATTCCAAATCAGTTATAATTAATGTAATATTATATTTGATCTCACCTACCTATATATCTGGCTGGAAAAATACTAAATGAGATTCATATAACTGATGTCAGAACTATAGAAAATCAATTTATGGAACAATATGGAATAAGTAGAGTTAATTGGCTTTTACGTGAATTTTGTTTATTTAATAAGACATTTGATAATCTTCTTATGGCATTAATCAAATATTTAATAACTTTAAAAATATAATTGATTGTAATTACAACATTAAGCAATTCCTATTTCTTATATTCCCTATAGCTGACTCCCCTGATTGTCTAAATTCTATCAACATCAATGCAATGCAAAAATTAAAGGAAAATAACTTGATATTCTGGCATCAGTTTATTGAAAATAAGAGTATTAAACCACTACACTCTCTTCTATGTAGTTTTGATAATAGTCAAGACAGTAGGTTGTTTATACACTCATTATGGCAGTTTATAGAAAACAAAATGAGAGTATCAATCAACATAGAGACTGAATCTATACCTAGTTTGATCCAGGTTTTTATTAGGTGTCTTGAAATGGCAGATCATCAAAAATTAAGTATCTCACCTATCTATAAGATACTAAGAGAAGACACTCTAAAGTTTGACTCAGATTTTTGGAATTACTATATAAATATTAATGGAGAACAAATATCTGATGAATCCAAACAACTGTTATTGAAATCTACGTATGGTGCCTTTTCTTCATTATATTGGAGATTGTATACATGGAAATTTATGAATAAGAGTTTCTGTACTCCACACAAAATAAATCTTAAATTCAAAAACAGTGAAAGTAAATGTTGGAAATGTGATGAATTACTAGATGCCAACTGGGCTCACATGTTCATTGAATGTAGAAATGTTCAGCACTGGAAAGACTTCAGATATTTTGTAAAGGCTTTATGGTCTGATAACTGTCATATTTCTAACTCGCTAATCCTAATCAATGTTCCTATACCTAATGTAATACCTAAATCTCAGATTCAGTTACTCTGGTCAATTCTTGCAATTGCCAGAAAAGTTATTACTTTGAACTGGAAACGTAAACAAGATTTGATGTTTAAAGAATTTATTAATTTAGAAAAAAATGTTTGTAAAAAAAAACTAAACCATTTGCTATAGAACTCATAACATTACTCATAAAAAAATAGCATGGCAAAAATTGGAAAACCGTTTGAACAAATACTGATAACTTCTCATGGATAAAATGATTGTCTATCATGGATAAATGTAAATATTGTAAATAGTGTTGTTATTGTTTTATTGTATTTATTATATGTACATTTGCATATGTTTATAATGAAAACAAAATAAAAATGTTATTCGAAAAAAAAGAATGTCTGAATCATGATGGATATACTCACATTTTATATACTATGTTGCATACCAAAGCAAACATTCAGCAAGTAACACATAGGATGTGGTTTGGGAATCATGATTAAATAACAGTATTGGAACACAAGACATATAAAAGTCAGCAGGAAGACAGATAGTAGAGGCAAATACAAGGAGAACCTATATGATGTATTAATGGCATAGTTTTATTTTTATTTATTTTACATTTGTTGACCGGGCTAGTCTAACTGGATACATGTCCATTTTCAGTAGAGGCCCGGGGAGAAAAGCTCCAAGCATAAGCAATAACAATGTAAAAAAAAAAGGAAACAAGTGTATTAAAGTCAATTAAGGTAACAGTACTATGGTAACATTGGTAAAAGGAGAAAAGTAAAATAGCATTAAAACATATTGACTATAAACATTCAGGTAAAAGTTAAACTAAGTATAAATAAACAAGTGCATTAGATAGAATTAGGGTATGTGTAGAAAGATTAAAGTTCTTAAATTTTATCATATTACTAAGCTTAAAGCAAGAAGAGAAGTAACTAGTTTTGGAGGCAAAGAGTTGGGGGGGTGGGGTAGGGTAAGAACAGGAGTGAAATAAAAGTTTCAGTCTGGGTTTGCACAAGGACAAAGCCACTTAGTTTTTAGATGTTCTTTTATGTGTTTTTTTAATTGAGATGCAGATGCTAGGGTAGATAGTTCAGAAGGGAGCTGATTCCAGTTTTTCCCTATAGTGCTTGAGAAAAGTGAATCACCAGCTTTGTTGTTAGATTTAATTGAGGAGACAAGGAGTTTATTTGCAGAACGTAGTGTAGCCAGATTTTTATATGGAGAGATCAGATTAGAGAGGATGGGGGTATCATTGGGGTGGTGTAGGATCTTTTGTGTGATAAGTAACTGTTGACAGAGTATATGGTTCTGTATTTCTAACCATCCTAGTTGTCTAAGGTTAAGGCAGTGGTGGGTTTTAAAGGGAGAGCATGTGATGAATCTAGCTATACTATTATAGCAGGTAGAAAGTTTAGAGATGTTGTTTTTAGATAGGTTAATATATATAGCAGAGGCATAGAAAAGGGTAGAAATGAGGTGGGTTTGTGCGATAGTTTTCCTGACTGAGGGGGTAAGGAAGGGTTTAATTCTGTAGAGGGTACCAAGTTTTTTGTTGACAGACTTTATGGTGGAGTTAATATGGTTGTCATAGTTAAGATGATTGTCGATTGTGACACCTAGTAGGCGGGTGGTACTATCTGGTGCTATGTTAGTAGCATTATTAGAGCTTATAGAGAAGAATGGAGTGGGTGACTTATGAGTTGGTGTAAAAAGCAGTAGTTTTGTTTTTTTAGGATTAAGGAGAAGGCGATGTTGCATGAACCAGTTTTCTACTTTTTGGAATACAGTTTGGGTTAGGGACTGGAGGGAGGCTATGTTGTTGGAAGTACAGATTAAGGTAGAGTCATCTGCATATTGAATTCAAGTGGCATGGGGTATGTTCAAGTGGAGGTCGTTAATAAATATGGAAAAAAGAAGTGGACCTACGATAGAGCCTTGAGGGACTCCAATATTTACAGGAAGTAAGGAAGACAAATTGCTATCCCAGAGTACAGCTTGCTGTCTATTTTGAAGATAACATAGGGTATAAACAATAAAGAAAACTAAATGGAAGCATAGGAAAATTGACTTACCAGTATGGAGAAAGTGTCAAGAAGATGAAGAGATAACAAGGATAATGGGTCAAATGAGTTTAACAGTAATATATAGAAAAGAAAGATGAAGCAAAGTTAAATACAGAAATAAGATGTAATTTACTGAAACAGGGTGAAGGTAACCTGTATCAGGAAAGAAATTAAGGCATACTGAAAAGTAATGTATAGTGTTGAAAAATAACACAGATGAGATGAAATGACAGCCTAAAAGAAAAAGTGAAGGGCGGACTGGTGGTGGCGATTATATATTTAAAGCATCTTTTAGGAAAGCTACAAAATTGATCATGTAGAGGTTATGTCACATCATAATATCAAGACTATTGAGAAGGTAGAGATTTTTAGAGCTGGATGTTATGTACTTCATCCAGATATTATCCATATCATGCTAAGGATGAAATTTCAAAGTTGGGGAACATAGAATGAGAAAGTAGAATTTTTTTAATCATACTTTTATTTCATAATAATAGCCTGGTCAGTATTATAGGATCATAGTGGTCTTTAAGTCACATGACTAGTTAACACTGATGATTAATGAAGGATAATGAGGTGAGAGCAGCAACTTAGATGAAAACTTTAGCTGAGAGAACTGCAGCAGTGTTTAGATTAGGCCAACACACAAAGAAAGATACTGTCACAAATTTGGCAACATTATAAAAGATGGACTCAAATGTATTAAAGGTACCTACTGGAAGAGCAAAATAAATGAGAGCTCATAGCATTGTGGGTAGTAAAAGAGCTTAAGTAGCTATGATCCTTCTTTCTTGTCATCACACAAGGTGTAGTGCAGTACAACAAGCATTGCTTTTGCTGAGTCTGATGATTATGTTGATGTGTATATCTATATTAAGCAAAAGGATCAGGATTTTACTCATGGAGTTTGCACAACTCACATTGTCAAAAGTGAATACACATTATTTGTTGCTTCCTTTCAAGATTATAGCCAATTGTTTTTTTTTTTAGTTAAAGCAATTTTTATCAGTGAGTAATGTTATTTCAGGGTTAATGAGTTCAGCTAGGAAAATATGTTTTTTTCTTTCTTGAGGAAAAGACCTAAGCAATGGACCATGGCAAGGTTAAAATGTTTGCAAGTTTGAACAGTGGGCAAGGCAGTATCATGTGACAGAAATATAGCATTATCCATGTATTGGAGTAGGTCTGAAAGGCCATGGCTGTGGGTTATGTCCATTAAAGGATTATACTTAGGCATCTTTGATACACAGGATAAAGATGAAGAGCTTCCTGCAAATAACCTGAACTATTTTAAAGAGGTAATTCTAAAAGTACAAACACTAGAGCACTGTCTCCATTCTAAATGAGTCTGTCAATGAGGAATTTATGATCTGTTATATCAAAGTCTCCAAAAAGTCTGAAATACAGAACACCAATGACAGCACGGGTGTCTGATACAATTTCCAGCTTTCTACCTGGTGCAGTATAATGTCACCACTCTGGAACTGACCAGAGACCAACCACACAAGACATCTGGCCACTTTTGATGTAGTCAAATATAAATAAAAAAAAATCACTGGTAAAAGGTGTGATGATAGAAGGTTCTGCCAGCCATGCCAGGAGAAGTAAGGCAGTGGATGTGTACATATGCCAGCACAGCTAGCTGGGATTTTGTAAAGAATTATGTGTTATTTGTGTATCAAACTGATGTATACAGATGATTGTTTTTAAAAATGTATTTGTAAAGTTGCTTGTAGCAAAATTTAGCAACAGTGTTTCCTGCTGGACAGGAAAGAAATGTGCATGCATTACTGTTACTGTTTACATGTGTACATTGTAACAGTACATATTGGAAGAGAAGAGATTAATCTACCTGACTTTGAAAAATATTCTTGAAATTAAATTACTTTATGAGTTAAGCCATAAAGACATTATCCCACAGGTTTGAAGGGAGCCAGAGACACAATGTCTGTACTAGAGAATAGCTTGTAACTCCTGTAGGAAGAGTGATATGGTTTTATTATTTTATGGCTTCCAGATGGTGCAACAGATCTTAGAAAAGTCCCAGATATGTGTGGTAGCACATAGGTGCTAAACTCTAACTACATCTGGTGTTAGCAATAGTGTGAGAACCAGAAGTCAGATGACCAGATGCATGTGATGTCATTCTGTACATAAATAATGTTTTAATATTAGAGGAGACAGATTTCAGGGACAGTCACGTCTTGGAAACTTGGCTAGAAAGACCCTCATCTGCATCATATTGCTTTGCAGTACTAAGAGTACTAAGTAACCTAATTAGGAAACAGTAATTATTTTAGTCAGTCAGAAATAGATAGTGAGATTAGCTAAATAATGATTTTCTGTATCTATGTGAAACTTTCCATCAGTGTTAGTTTTAATATTTCCTGTGACTTAAACTCTGGTGTTTACTGTAAATAGATATTTAGTTTTTTCATGTTCTTTAATTATTTATTATTAAATATATTTAAAACTTTACATTGTGGCAGGTCCTTTTATAAAAATATGTAAGTTTTGAGAGTATTTATATATATGTATTTGGTGATAACTCTGGCCAATCCTGATAGCATTGCTGTTTGATCAACATTACCATATGTATTAAAATTAATTTCAGTCAGTATAATTAGGTACCCTTGGAAGAGCCTTTGGTAGTTGGCTTTGCAGTGAATAGATAATAAACCTGTGCCAGCCTTTCCCAGGTGTGTGTGCATGGGTGCAAATTAAAACTCAAAATGTGTGTATGACAGCTACTTGGTGCAGGAACACAGAACACTGGTTTCAAAGAGAGAGTGGTGGAGAACTTGACTTGGGCACTCGGCTGAGAACTTAACTCTGAAGTGATGCCAGTAGTGAGTCTTATTGGGGACATGAAGAGAGACAAATATAAAGAAATCCAGACCTTGGGCTGACTGAGTTCCCTGACTGTTTTTAAGGAAAAATGTGCTTGATGCAGAGAGGTCTGCATCTGGAAATACTGAGTCTATCCATTTGTATTCCAAGTGAATGTCCCTGTCCAATGTCAGTGGTGAGAATTCAGGCTCTTTGATTACTGGCCCAGAGTGGGGATGTCACAGAAGATTCAAGCAATCTAGATAAATGGAGGTGAAAGCCACAGCTTTATCATCTTATTGAGCTAAATAATGATAACACTCTTCTTATATAATAAATATCAATAATACATTTAAAATATTAAAAACTAGTGACAACAGATCAAAAGTGAATTAACAAAACTTTGCTTAAGCAATAAAGAAAACAGTATTGATATAGAATAAATATGCAACAGTAAGTTATATGGATAGGAAAATTTAAATAAGATATCTAACTATGCTCAATAAATCAATCTGACTCTAGTTTAATAAGTATTCAACTTTACCATTCTAGTTTCTTAAAATATACTGGTTAAAAATTGCGGATAGCACCTAAATGGAATCAGTCATCTTGATGACTACAGCAAGATTAAATCAATACCTTGGTTCCAGTTCCAAATATATACATTTCAGCTCTTCATTTTGTTCCCACACAAAACCAGGGGCCATCAGATTGTACCCACAGAAAAACTGGTATAATTGCCTCACCTTCTTTCCCACACAGATAAGAAGACATACTGTTTCTTCCACATTTAGATAGTAATGACAATTAATTGCCAGTAAACATTTATTAACTGTTTGCATATACCTGACTGCTCCATTTCACAGTTCTAGCACATTTTTTCTTTGCAGTACAATGAGTTATGTTTTATTAACTACATTAACTATTACCTTCTTGGAAAAAGAAAGTAGAGGTAACATTTTTGCATGTCAAATACAAATTTCATGCATGTCTCGTCCTTTCATTTCCTTTCTCACACTCCTATTAAAGAATTCTCTAAATTTTACATAGACACACTTCAAAGATTGTGTCTCCCTTTTAAGCAGTTAATAGTGCTTACCTTTCAAATTGAGCAGGACGGTACATGACTAGCCTGAGTCATAGTCATCGTAGTACTTTGTTTTACTTGCAGTGTTACCTTTCTCCATAAGCTGAAAATACATTGAGTTAAGAACCTAGCTCTTGTGTGAATCTTGTTCATTTGTTAATGTAGATTTAGGTCCCTAGTGTGGTTGTTTATAGACGGACTGATTTCACTAAAAAAGAGAAGGTCAAACAGGATTAGGTCATTGAGATGAGGCGATTCTAGATGGAGTACAGGTAGGGGTAGGTTGGTAAGGATCAGGTCAAGGATAGTCAGGCCTCAAGTAGGTAGTTTTACAATTTGGACTAGGACTGGCACATTGGCATTAGCAAATTACAGGAAAAGTTGAGCATATCCAATATAAGAAGTATAAGGATTCCAATTAATGCTTTTCTAGTGGTGATTTGGATATCCAGGGGCTCCAAGATAGGGATTTGGGTAACTTAATGTGAGGTGATGGTATTTCTGACACACAGGTACTACCATGATGTTAACTAAGGATTGCTTGCCCTGCAGTAATGATAGGTGCTAAACCTTGTTAAAGAGGGAGTGCTGTCACTGCATTGAAGCTACATCTCATTAATGACAATAATATGAATGTGTTTGAGATACAGGAGGGCCTGATGTTCAGCCATCTTTTTTAATTAGACAACCAGAACTGTGTATTGCCACCATGCTGTTGTCTGAATTAGAGTTAAAGTTTGCTGTGTAGGAATGGCCAACAGAGGCCTCTGCTCAAAAAGACACTCTGGGGTAACAAAGGCTTTGGCCAGTATGTGGAAATCCTTGAATCAGAGGTGTAAGTCATCCCTGGCAAAACAGGAAGTCTTATCTACTATCTCACCCCCTTAGAATGACACCAGCTACTTAGCTAACTCATCCACCATAAACCCCATTTGTCCCATTTTCTACATAGGTCAGGGTGTCATGCTAAATGTCACAATCATGCTTGATTAAGTGCTACTCACCTACCTTTTTTGACAGTCATATCCTACTTTCTCAAGACTTCTCTCACACAATTTATCCATCCATTGTTTTCTTGGATAGTCTTATTTCCTCCTGCCTTCTCTATCTCTGGACCAAATATTCTTCACCAGATTGTCTTCTGCTTTCCTGCACATGTGCCCAAACTAATGTAATTGTTTTACCTTCTCTGCAATTCATAGATTCATAGATTCATAGATAAGTACTACGCTAAGTGCCCTTGTGAGCCATTTTAAGCCTAGCCAATTATCCCTTGTGAGGCTCAAACCATGCACCTTGGGTTTGTAAGGCAAACACCTTAACCATTAAGCTACCCTCCCAACCCCCATTGGAGCTACTTGGGTTTCCAGTATGATACTTTCATTTCTTCATTTCTCCAATAGTGTGTATCATATCACCTGTCTCAGACACTTCGTTGTCATCACCTCTATCTTACTCGACCACTCTGCCTTTACTGTCCCGTTTCTGTACCATCCAGTAGTACTGATCACACCATTGTTTTGTACAATGTTCTATACTGTATCATTTTGTAATCTCTATAGCAAGGGAGGGATAACAAGTCACCTACAGGTTAACAGCTTCTGTCTGATCTCTGCAGAATCAGAACTATTTTGACTGAAAGCTTCTCTGAAATATGGAAATAACTATCAGGGAATACATATAACATTACCCTAAGATGAATTAGACAAGGTTTTGTAGCATTAAAAAACTTTGTTTTTCTTTCTGTCATGTCAGCTTCATTGTAACTACTAGTGAAAGCCTCTTCCACAGTTGAGATCCAACAAAACTTCTCATTCTGAAATGTCTAGCAAAAGAGATTTCCAAGAAATCTTAAACTCAGTACAAGAACTCTGAAAGTTATCCAGTTCTAAAATAAGATGGAGCTAATTACAGCATAAGGGTACAAAACAGACTGGACTCCTTCAGAGTATCATTGAATACTACAGTTCTAAATTCAAGATTCGGTAATTTCACTTAATATGGAAGGTAGAGTGAAAGGATAGGTGCCACATACTGAATGTCTTCAAAAAGAAAATATCTGACTGATTAACAAAGTAGAAGATCTTGAAAGCAGAGAATGGAGGCATAATCCAAGAAATTTTGGGGTTCCAGAAATGACTGAATTTAGTGATATTCCTGACTACATGGATGCCATAAACTATAAGCATGCAGGAAGGCTCACCTTTTGGCATAGCAAGAGCTTATAGATCAAATGGAAAGATCATTCCAACAACTTCTATATCCAATTCCAAATTTGTTATGGCAGTATCCATGTTTTTTTTTTCTTTTATGAATTAAAAAACTTGCACTGAAAACTGTTTGGGGAAATTCCCCAATAAAAATGCATCATTCAGCTATAAGGTTTGATCATCACTATGATAACAACAATACTTGAAAAAAAGAAAAAGAGAATGCTGGCCCCTAATTAATGCTTTAAAACAAAATAATATAACAATTCATATATCATACTTTTTATCCATTGTGTTTTACATTTGTTTACCGGAAAAGTCTGACTGGATATAGATCTCATTTTCAGGAGAGGCCCAGGGAGAAAAGCTCCATCAAACACAGTACAAAAATGTTTACACAATAATAAGACAAAGAAAGCGGTCTAATTTTTAAGCATTGTTTATTTGTGTCTTTCGGCTTTTCCCGGTTAGGGGTCGCCACAGCGGAACTCCGGTCCGCTAATGATTGGTAGTGGATTTTTACGTACCGGGTTACCAGCCTGATGCACAACCTTCAACGAAGGCACGCCCCATTCACGTATGCCTCCACACAGAAGACGCTCTAGCCGAGAATCAAACGGAACACCGTCTTGCTATCAGGCGACAACGCTACTGCAGCACCACCACTGCATGATTAAGATAATTGCCAAGTACAGTCCATGACAATAATGATAATACTTTATATTCATAAGTAGATCAATTATAAGAAAGGAAGAAAGAATGAATCAGGAAATTGATCATTATATATGTGCAGTTATTTAGTATGACTGGGGATAGAAAAAAAACAAAGTGATAGAGCTGACAAATGGGATAAGTTTACAGAGGAAAGATTAGTAAAAGGGAGATGCTTGGTGAGTAAAGTGAAAAGAACGTATATTTGTGAGGATGGGAGAAGTGTATAGTAAAGTAGGAAGAAAACAGGGTCAGAGGAGTTGCTAAGGGACCTTTTTATCTATAAAGTCTACCATGTTTTTGATGAGTTTCTTTATACGGTTTTGTATGTGCAGATCAAATTTCAGTTGATTGTCTATAGTGACACACAGTAGATTAGTATGTGCTATAACTTCTATTGTAGTATTGTTGGGAGAAGATTTTGTGAAGTTTTTTTTTTTTAGGTAAACTTGAGATTTGGTTTTGAGGGGTTTAGAAGAAGCTGGTTTTCGCTGAGTCATTTCTCAATTGAGTTGAAGACATTCTGTATACTGGATTGTAATTGGAGAAAATTGTTTATTGAAGAGAGGATAGTGGAATCATATGCATACTATACAAGTATGGTTTGTAGGGAAGATGAATATAAGTTTTAAAGATGTCAAAAAGGAGAAGTCCAAGTATGGAGCCCTGTGAAACACCTGCATTGACTGCAGTCAAACGTGGTTTGTTTATACTCTTCTTTAAAAAGATATATAGGTAAAGCTGGATGGACAGAAGCTACAAACATGAAACATGGGATCTTGTCTAGAAATGCAGGAAAAAAAGAAGAAGAAAAAGAAAACATAAACATTTAACTACGCTGCATAATGGACATAATATACCATCTAACACTAGCACAGCCAGGATGGGGTGAGAGGGGGAAACTGTCCTGGATGCAAAGTATTAGGGATGCATGATCAGCTGATCCTGATCTCTAATGCAGTACTGGCTTTTAGAAGCCAGTATTGCATTTGTGATCAAATTTGAGCACAGTAGAACTCTCTGTTTGGTCTAAATAACAGTGGTCTAAATTACAGCAACTGCTTGCTACATTTGTAGCAAACAGTTTTCTACAGTTTATCAGAAAAAAAAAATTTAAGTTAAACATATGTCCTTTATATGTCCTTAACATGCTTTCCTTTCCTTAAGAAATTATAACAAATAATGTAAAGTCTCACTCTCTCTACTAAACAGGTGTGTACTTTAGTTCACTGTTTTTTTTTCCTCCAAAATAAACAAACTTCCTGTTTCTTTTTTACTTCTCTTTTAAGACTCCTTTATGCATCTCTATCTCTCTATTTTTCCACCTTGCTATTAATATTTTTTTCTTCTCCTGTCTGTTCAATGCTACTAGTTTTAAACAGGTATATTCCTGGTTTATTTGTTATGTTATGATAAAAACTATAATTGCTTTTTAATCTATTGTATAAAACTTATGTACTCTGTGTTATCTTCCATATTTTCTTCATTTTGTATCTGTTCATTTGTATGTTGCATGTATTGCATGCATGTCTGTTCATTATTATTTCTTGTATAGTTAACATATTGTACATTTTTGTGGAGCTTTTCTCCTCGGGTCCCCCCTGAAAATGGGTCATTGACCCAGTTGGATTAACCATGTCAACAAAAGATAAATAAATAAATAAACATTAGCATTTAGTGCTCTATGCAGGCAGGGTATAAACTGTAGCAAATGTTAGCAAGCCGTTTGCTATATTTTTTCTTAATAAACTGGAAGAGGGCTGGTGGCAGGGCAAAGAAATGGGACCTGAATAGCAAGGCAGGGGTGTGTGAGTTGTTCATCTGGCCACTCGACTAGTGTGCCACTAGAAGGAGAAACATCAAGTTATTTTTTGTCTTCAGTGGAAGAGCTGGAGGTGGTGGTGTGGATCTATAATAAGTCAATCGCTACAATAATACAGTAAACTGCCTTTTTTTGTTTGTTTGTTTTTTTGCTCTTCACTTGAAGGACTGAGAGGGCTCATAGTACCAGCACTGGGCACTGATTTTGTCAGCTGTGCCACTGCCATCTTTTGAAGTGTTAACAAAACTTTAAAAATGCTTCACAATGAGTTACATACAATTAAATCACATAAACCAAAATTTGGTTAAACTGTCAGAGGTAAGACTATAAACAAAGAAAAAAAAGTGGTTAAACTGTCAGAGGTAAGACTATAAACAAAGAAAAAAGTGGTATATATATATATATATATATATATATATATATATATATATATATATATATATATATATATATATATTAGTAAGGTCATTTAAGATAGATAAAAGTACAGCAGTGCATACCAGAACTTTCATTTTTAAATATTAATGAAATGATCACTAGTAAAAAAAAGAGGTGGCTTGCTTAATTATTTAAAACTAAATGACTCATGGGTAATATTTCTACAGGAAACATACTTATTATTAAGTGAAGTAGAACATTTTAAACTGGTCCAATATCAGGTGTCGTCACATTCGTCATTCAACTACAAGATGAGAGAAGTAGCCATGCTATGAAATCAAAATATAATAATGCTTAAAACTGTATTTATATATTGTTATAGAGATGGAATGTTTACTATGATAGGAATGACATATCAAAATAGAATGTACACTCTTGCCAACATGTACCAGATACTAGGACTGGGGCTAAGCAAGCAAAAACGTATTTAGTAATATTGCATATGAATTCAAAAGTAAGCTCATTTTTAGTGAGTGCATTAAGAGAGCCAAAATAGCAGTACCAGCATAGGCTTTAAAACATGGGATTGACATGTTAAGCATAAAGACTTACACACCATAACATGTTAAACATAAAAGACTTACACACTATAACATGTTAAACATAAAATATTTACACACCATAACATGTTAAACATAAAAGACTTACACACCATAACTGATGAGAATTCATTGATATGCACTCAGTGCTCTCATGCATTTAGCAACCACTCAAGAAATGATAAGGCAATTGTTTCTCATAATCAATTAGATGAAATACAGAACTTCAAAATTTCCATGTCCAATATCAGACCATAACACACTTAAATTCAAACTATCTATAAACATCAATCCTGAAAACAGAATTCCTACCTATATCTAGACAAAGAACTAAATTTATTTGCAAGCAGTAATGAAAGTAAGATACTGTTAAAATTATACTTTCAGACTCTTTATAGGTGGATAGATGGATAGATAGATAGATAGATAGATAGATAGATAGATAGATAGATAGATAGATAGATAGAAGGCAAAATTATAGTATGGTGTGCAAACAAATTAAAAAAATGAGATAAAGAGTTAATAGACTTAGAAAATGAATTCATATTGAAAACTAAAAGTTCATAAAAGAGAAACTATTTATGGATATCATTAAAAACTTAGAAAGGCAAACAACAAAGTACAAACTCGTAGAAAACAAACAAAAAAGGCAGACGCTAAATTCTTCCAGTAGGTTAGTGCTTTCATCAAGTTTATTCCACTCAACTTCATCAGACAAGCATTTGCCAAAAAATTTGTCTTAAATAGTTCCACATAAAAATCATGACAAGCTATCCCAATTCTCTTAAAAAAATATATGCAATAAAATGCAACATTTTCTTCCACTCAATACGCCATAAAAAATAACATTTATACTGCTTAAATTACCTAAAAAAAAAAAAAAAAAATATATATATATATATATATATATATATATATATATATATATATATATATATATATATATATATATATATATATATATATATATATATATATATATATATACATGTGTAAAAAATGCATGTATATAAAAAGGGCCAGCTTAGCAAACCTCGTAATGGCATATTGGGAGGACAAATTTGTCCATAATGAAGTTAATGTTTATCGGTGGGGACACCAGGTTCCTCAATGATATATGATATATTTGTAATATTTAAAGGTAGTCAGTTAATTTTTGAGGAATTCATGGAATATTGTAACAACTCAACCAATTTCCTTTCTTACACATATGTATTTAATAATGAGGGGATACCCTTTCTGGATGTTGAACTAAGGAAGGACAGAACAAAAGCATGTTACAAAGCTAAAATTCACCGTAAGGACACGTATTCCAATGCACCAATACATTATAGTAGTGCACATCCGGGACATTAAAAAAGAATGATGGTAAAGGGCCAAATGGTCAGAGCTGCTCGTATGTGTACATTTGAAACTGAGTTTTTGGCCAAGTGCGAGTTGTTGGTCCAAATGTTTAAGAAGAGAGGGTACCCAAGTGATCTTTTTTTCGAATTAGCCCATGAAGTAACTTACAAGAGAACCACTGGTCATTTTAAGGTGATTCTTAGTCTCCCAAATGAGGTTAACAACCAAAACCTGGTGCAGGTTCGAGGCAATGTTCCAAATTCATTCATTTATTACTACCTTTAATGCTAATTTTGGGCTCATTAAACAAGTCCTTAGAAATAATTGGGACATTATAAAAGATGATGGAAGGCTGGAACAGCTTGGGTCTGGACCACAAATAGTTTTTAGGAGAGCCCAAAACTTTAAAAACATACTTGAAGTCAGGTTGGCTCCTCTGGTTAGGATGCTTGGAATGTACAAGTGTGAGGCTTTTATGTATTGTAAATGTATGTGTACAGGCAACAAATACAAAATACTAAGGGCCAGTTAGTTTTGTAAGGTGAGACTGAACTGTAACGCAACTAGGGTAGTTTATTTGGCCCAGTGCCAGTCTTGCAGTGGTTTATATATAGGTAAAACCTAGTGCAAAATGAGGGAGAGGGTATATGAACCCATCTATAATATTTGGAAGGGTAAAGTTGAAAATGCTTTGGCTAAACATGTGAGGGACAACCCGGGACACTCTTTTATGTTTAGGGCTATTGATCAAACCAATTATGACATCAGGGGAGGTCCACTAAGTGTGGAATTGGAAGTTTGTGAACTGTATTGGCAGATAAAAACAAAGGCATACATAAAACTGGGTTTGAATGATGTATGCTCCATAGCCAGTGTGCTAAAGTTAAAAAGTTTTCAAAGGTAATTGTTTTGGCTACCTTTGTTTTTTACTCTCATTTCTATATTTCCATTGTAAAACCAACTTTCTTCAACTGAAAAAGTGGTTTAATTGTGTGCTGTTTTTTATATACATGCATTTTTTACACGTGTGTATGTATATATATATATATATATATATATATATATATATATATATAGATATATATATATATATATATATATATATATATATATATATATATATATATATAGATATTTAGGTAATTTAAGCAGTATAAATTTTATTTTTTATGGAGTATTTAGTGGAAAAAAATGAAAAAAAATGTTGCATTCTATTGTGTATATATTTTTAAGAGAACTGGGATAGCTTATCAAGTGATTTTTATGTGGAACTATTTAAGGCAAATGTTTTGGCAAATGCTTTTCTGATGAAGTTGAGTGGAATAAACTTGACAAAAGCGCTAACCTACTGGACAAATTTGGCGTCTGCCTTTTTTGTTTGTTTTCTATGAGTTTGTACTTTGTTTTTGGCCTTTTTGAGTTGGTCCTTTGAGGTATGGCGGCCAGAATTAGTTCCGGTAATCCTTTCTTCTCCCAAGTCGAATTGGAAGGGGAGAATGACTCAGGGACGGAAGGATTTGACTATAGCCGAATGGCTCAGATGATTTCCAATTTAAATAAGAAGGTTGAAGCACTGTTCAAATTGATGCACAATGGAAAGCAATGCATCACCCAAGTGAAACCACTACCTATGAACAATTAGGAGATTCGTAATCAGGTGAGTCGTAGCACCCAGGCGGGGATGTGTCCCAACCCTCGGGAAGGACCTAATCCAGAATTGAGCAACAGTGGACTTCCTAACATTTCCCCAGTTACAATAGTGGCTGAGAACAAATGAGGGTTAAGTGGTGGAGGTTCTAATATGATCACTCTAAATGAGTGTTTACAAATTAACCAACAATTAAGTGGTGACCTGCACGGACTGAATTCTAACATATCGCCAAACTGTAGTACCACATTGGTGGAAAGTTTAAAAGCATTGGATTATAAATCTCTCAAGCTAAAGAAATTGCATCTTGAGATCCTGTACCTCCAAGAGTGTCTAAAGAGGTGGCAGGTCCCAAAAGGGCTGAGGTCTTGGCCTTACCCTACGGGGTTAATACCGAACTCAGCCTTTCACATGGACTTGATTAAGTTGTTCGATCAGCAGGGGCTCGAGTTGTTGGAAATTTTAATTAAACATTACCAAATTATGGTTGATACACTTATGGGCAAGATCAACAAACTGGATATTATGATTAAACAGCACATTGACTTTAGTAGACACCAGTACGATTATAACAGGCTTTTCACGAGCATCGATAACTTGAAAAACTGAGGACATTTAAAATGAAGAAATTGGACCATGATTTTGAGGAATACTGGAAGGGGACATCTTATCCGGCATCCCCACTCTCCCAACAATGGAATTGGTGCGATCCGGATGAACGTAGTTCCCTAACATGTAAAGAAAACATGAATCGAGCCACTGTGGATGTGAGCCAGCAACAGGGAGAGCACCAAAGGGTGGATTATGCAACTGGAAGTGACAAATACAGTTATCAGGGTATAAGAAGGAGTGAACTTTGCTGAACAGATCAGGAGAGGGCAGCAATATGAGTGGTGACAATGGGGGCTGTATGCAAGGAAATTTTCAGAATGCTTCGTATTACAGCAACCCATTACCTCAGCAGAACAACAACAGGAGTGGGAAGAGGCCCAACAACAACAAATGCTGTGGGCACAAGAAATGATTGTGACCTCAACTGAGGGATTACCAAACCCATTGACTGGAATACAAGGTAATTTTGACACTAGTAATGCAAATTCCAGTGCTAACCAAACCTTACCCTTGTTGGTTACAAATTCAAAAGGCGATTTTAAGATATTTAATTATTCTTATTTTTTGGTGAAGCTGGAATTGGCTGATTTGCTGGCAAAGGGACTCACCTTTGTGCCTACTCAAAGAAGGGATCTGTGTAAAGCACTGATTTACTTAAAAATGTATACCCACAAATTGAACTTGAGTTTACTGTTTGATGGGACTGTTAACATGCTGGCTGAATTTAGGGTATCAAGTACGGGTCTACCTGATAACACCGACATGCCAAAACACCGACAATGAAATAACCGACACGAAAAAACCAACAAAAAAAGAAAGTTCAAAAACACGAAACTTCACATGCCCGACAAACCAAAATCTTGACAATCAACAAAACGAATACCTTTCCCGAAAAACACACACACAACACAAGCCCACCAAAAACCTTACATACACAACTATCTATGCATTAACCTTAATCCAAACCCTAAACCTAAGGTCCGTCACTATTGCACACTTACCTTACCTGCACCCTAACCCTAACTCACTTAACCTGCCCCTAAACCTAAAGTCCATTACTATCGCACACTTACCTGACCCGCACCCTACCCTAACGTCCGTCACTATCACAAACTTACCTTACCCACGCCCTGACCCTAACGTCTGTCCCTATCGCACACTTAGCTTAACATGTTGGTGTTCTCAGCGTCGAGATTCTCAACTGCTCAACTGTCACTTTTCTACGTTGTCGATCTTCTGGTGTCGGTGTTCTCATCGCCAGCATTGTGCACTTTCGGCGTTTTCAGGTATACCCATCAAGTACATACAACCCCCCCCCCCCACCCATTGCATCCAGTTCTTGACATTTTTGAGAAAATATGTGAACTGGATTTAAGGAATATAGGGTTGTTTGGAAGAACTAATACAAATTCTAACATTACCCAGGAAGAGTGGAAACTGTTGGACGATGTAAAGAATGCGGGTGTCCGTGTTTTGAAGGCAGACAAGGGGGGTGCTTTGGTCTTTTTTGACATAATTGATTACAATGAAAGGATGAAAAGGATGTTGACTATGGATTCCAACCAGCAAGTGTCTCTAAATGAGGTAAATCAGGCCTATAGGCATATAAAAACCTGTGTGAATGACCTGTTCATTGAAAACTGAATTGACCTAGTGACAAGTAATTATCTTACTATGCCAGCTCCAAAAATCCCAGTTATATTCGGGATATCAAAGCTCCATAAGGACCTGGATAATCCTCCATTGTGCCCCATTGTGGATGGGCAACATACCCTTTAACTAAATTTGTTGATGGCATCTTGAAGAAGTACGTGGTAAAAGAACCCTTTGTTTGTAAGGACTCTTTGACCTTTCTCGAGAATATCAACAGGCTGCCCTATGAACCAGATTTCCATTTTGCTACTGTGGATGTTAAAGACCTGCACATGGTAATTCCTCATGAGGTAGGAATTGAATGGGTCAGCCTGTTGTTGAAGAGAGGAGCATTGGTGTCAGAAATTGCTTTAGTACAAAAATTATTGGATATTATTTTATCCAATAATTATTTTCTATTTAATGGCAACTATTATTTACAAACTAGTGGGGTAGCTATGGGGTCACCAGTTGGGGCCAGCTTAGCGAACCTCATAATGGCATATTGGGAGGACAAATTTGTCCATAATTAAGTTAATGTTTATCGGGGGGACATTTATTATTACACCAGGTTCCTCAATGATATATTTATAATATTTAAAGGTAATCAGTTAATTTTTGAGGAATTCATGGAATATTGTAACAACTCAACCAATTTCCTTTCTTTCACATATGTATTTAATAATGAGGGAATACCCTTTCTGGATGCTGAACTAAGGAAGGACAGAACAAAAGCATGTTACAAAGCTAAAATTCACCGTAAGGACACGTATTCCAATGCACCAATACATTATAGTAGTGCGCATCCGGGACATTAAAAAAGAATGATGGTAAAGGGCCAAATGGTCAGAGCTGCTCGTATGTGTACATTTGAAACTGACGTTTTGGCCAAGTGCGAGTTGCTGGTCCAAATGTTTAAGAAGAGAGGGTACCCAAGTGATCTTTTTGAATTAGCCCAAGAAGTTACTTACAAGAGAACCACTGGTCATTTTAAGGTGATTCTTAGTCTCCCAAATGAGGTTAACAACCAAAACCTGGTGCAGGTTCTAGGCAATATTCCAAATAGAAGGGATGAAAGTAATTATACCAGTTCATTTATTACTACCTTTAATGCTAATTTTGGGCTCATTAAACAAGTCCTTCGAAAGAATTGTGACATTATAAAAGATGATGGAAGGCTGGAACAGCTTGGGTCTGGACCACAAATAGTTTTTAGGAGAGCCCAAAACTTTAAAAACATACTTGAAGTCAGGTTGGCTCCTCTGGTTAGGATGCCCGGAATGTACAAGTGTGAGGCTTGTACGTATTTTAAATATATGTGTACAGGCAACAAATGCAAAATACTAAGGGCCAATTATTTTTGTAAGGTGAGACTGAACTGTAACTCAACTAGGGTAGTTTATTTGGCCCAGTGCCAGTCTTGCAATGGTTTTTATATAGGTAAACCCGAATACAAACTGAGGGAGAGGGTGTATGAACACCTCTATAATATTCGGAAGGGTAAAGTTGAAAATGCTTTGGCTAAACATGTGAGGGACAACCTGGGACACTCTTTTATCTTTAGAGCTACTGATCAAACCAATTATGACATCAGGGGAGGTCCACTAAGTGTGGAATTGGAAGTTTGTGAACTGTATTGGCAGATAAAAACAAAGGCATACATATAACCAGGTTTGAATGATGAATGCTTCATAGCCAGTGTGCTAAAGTTAAAAGGTTTTTAAAGGTAATTCTTTTGGTGACCTTTGTTTTTTACTCTCCTTTCTATGTTTCCAGTGTAAAACCAACTTACTTCAACTGAAAAAGTGTTTTATTTGTATGTCATTTTTTATATACATGCATTTTTACACATGTATATAAATATATATATATATATATATATATATATATATATATTATTTTTTTTTTTTTTAAGGTAATTTAAGGAGTATAAATGTTATTTTTTTATGGAGTATTGAGTGGAAGAAAATGTTGGATTCTATTGTGTGTATATTTTTAAGAGAACTGGGATAGCTTGTCGTGATTTTTATGTGGAACTATTTAAGATAAATGTTTTAGCAAAGGCTTGTCTGATGAAGTTGAATGAAATAAACATGACGAAAGCGCTAACCTACTGGAATCATTAAAAACTTGTTAAAAGATATCAGCAAATTTGATATCATAAAACTGCTATAACAGAGCAGAAGAGAACAGAAATCAAACGTGTTTCGTATTCTATGAATGTGAAACGGATACACAACTTAATAAGAAGAAAACAAATACTGATGAAATCTAATCAAATTCAAATTATCAGAAATATTAATACTAATAAGACTCTTGCAAATAGTAACTCCATCCTAAATGAATTTAGAGCTTATAAAGAACAAATCAAAAGCCAAGTAACAAAATTAAATAAAAGAGAAATGACAGGAGAATTTATTAGAGGAAAAAAGTTAAAGAAAAACTCGCAGAATAGGGAATACATACATTATAAAAAAAAAATAAAAATTAATGGAATAAAAAATCAGACAAAAAAAAATAAAAATAAGAGTCCCGGAATCAATTGTATCATTCTTGAAATGCATTCAAAATTGTCTCATAATCTTATAGTTATTTTCCAGAAAGTTCTTGCTGTTGCACAGTGTTAAAAAGGTACATCCTTCCTGGAATTATTCTTTAACAACTCTATTTTTATAGCATGATAAAGACCCAAAGACTTGTATGAATTACCGACTCATATGACTTTTATATATAGATTACAAAATGTTTATTTCTATATTTCTAGAAAGTATGAAACAATATATACATGAGTTATTGAATTATGACTTACACGAGTGCATGGATCGTGCTATCCCAAACAGAACCAAGACGCTATCCTCCAAAAAAAGGAAGCCAATCTGGTCGTCCCCTGCCATAAACAAACTGCACAACAGAAAGAAGAAACTGTTGCAAAAGAGAGTAAAATCCCATGAGTGGAGGAGCTCCCTGGTCAGCCTCAGTAAGAAGCTGAGATCCCTTATAAGATCCTCCGAAGCTAGCTACGAAAACAAAATTGCCACTAAATCCAAGGACAACCACAAAGCATTCTATAGCTATGTCAAGAATCTAGATGGTAACACCCAGATCTGCTCTGAGTTACAGCACAAAGGCACAAAAATTACAGAACCAGCTGATATTGCCAACATCCTGGCAGATTGGTTCAGTGCTAACTTTACCCCCCTCTCACCCCCTAAAGGGCCCATATCTATACAGGAAGAATGCAGAGTCCCTGTAATCACAACTACGCAGGTAAAAGCTGCACTCTCTAAAGCCAAAAACACAGCATCCATGGAACCGGACAACATCCCAGGCTGCATTTTACACAAACTTCAGAACGAACTGGCTCCCCACTTAAGCACTATGTTCAATAATAGCCTCACATCAGGCTTTGCGCCCACTGAATGGTGCACAGCAACAGTTATCTCACTCCACAAAGGGGACTATCGACCTATTAGCCTGACGAGCCTGGTCTGCAAGGCCATGGAACGTATCATCTTGGAACTCATAAACAAAGACATTAGTAACCTCCAAATTCTGGATCCCACCCAGTTTGGGTTTGTGAGAGGCAGATCATGTCTCCTGAACCTGATCGACTTCTTTGAGGCAGTCACCAAAGCCATGGATGAGGGTAAGCTGGTTCACACAGCCTATCTTGACCTTGCCAAGGCTTTCGACACCATCCCACCTTCTGGAATTATAGCTAAACTCACTAAACTAGATATAAATCCCTACGTCACAAGATGGGTTGCCAACTGGCTTACTGACAGAACCCACACTGTAAAGGTTGCAGACTCCAAATCTGACCTCAAGGCAGTGACAAGTGGAGTGCCGCAGGATTCCATCCTGGGTCCTCTCCTGTTTGGTATCTACTTCTCTGAAGTACAGGCTAACATAGAAGGCCTCTGGCTGTCGAAGTTCACAGATGACTGCAAACTAGGAGCCATAGTTAAGCCCCAAATGATGTAGACATCCTACATGCTACACCTAAAGAAATCCCAATCCCTTCAAGCTACACGCTCTAGGGACCTAAACCTTGTCACCACAATAAACAGGACACACTGGAGGAATGGATTCCTGTCCCAGAGACTTCCTATACTCTGGAACAAGCTACCCAATGTATGTCAAGCAAAGTTCTTCATTAGCACTCTTCAAGAAAAATCTTGATGAGTGGATGGAAGATAGGAAATACGCCCCAGGGATCACTTCTGTGTCTCTGCTGGACAGTGGCACAGGAAAATAACTTTCTTGGGTGGCGTAAACCATGGTACCTTGCTGGCTAGGCTTACATAGGCCCTTGGGCCGATAGCCTAGTACCTACCTATAAACCTATGAACCTATGATTAAAAAGCTTTCATCTTACATATGTAAACACAAAACAGTATCAGTTGAATTTTAACATTAATAGATTGCATCAGCAACATATAATTAGAAACAACATTTATAAGTCTAGACATAGAAAAATCTTTTGATTCTGTTGGTTTGGAGTATGTATTTATAATAATACTTGTAGAATTCATTTCCGTGAAGAATTATAGTTAATCAGAACTTTACATTTATAATAAAATATGTGAAGGTGGGCTCTTATGTGCTCTTAGCTATGCAATTCTCTTATCAACAAAAAGATGCAAAATAAGGTTTTAACTTTCACCCATATTATTAGAATTAGCAATGGAGCCTTTAGCCTCAGTAATAAGAATAAAAAACATCATATCAAGAATTAAAGCTGGGGACGAATAGGGGTAGACAATTTTGTTATTTACTGTCAAAATAGAGGTAGCAGTAACAAATATTAAATCAATTACTTACATAAATAACAAGGGTTTGAAAATGGCAGGCTGTGCCTGCAAATGGCCCATTGAGATCAGTACATTACCCTGGAAAACAAATGTAAGTAACTATCTATCTAAATAAATAAATAAATAAATAAAGAAATACATAATCCCATGGTTTTCATTTAAAAAAAAGTAAAACCTAAACATTGGGTCTAAATAAGATACAAGCACTGACCTCCAAAAGTAATTCAATTTGAATAAAGGCAACAAAGAGATGAAATATCTATAACTATAATAAAAGGAAATATTATAGAAATCAGCACCTCAAATTATAGCAAATGTATTAACACTAATATAAAAATATAAACACAGAATGGAACATTTTAACATTGCAAATAGACTCTATCTGCTTAGATTTTTTTATCTAGTATACTAGGCTTCATGAATATTCCCCATTTTTTTTCTGACAGACAAAATGCGGAAAAAATAATGAAAGCCACTTTTGACTAACAGGAATTTAAGGCATTTAAGCTTTTTATGCAGGAAGGCAGGCCTCCTTCCACTCCCTGTCTTGAGGCAAACTTCCCCACTCTCTAACATATATATATATATCACTTACATGGTCATACAACAGTGGAGAAAAGGCAACACATCCCATTTGCTGAAAGTGGTTTCAGTGATAAAGCCACTATGCAATTGTCAGTCAGACAAATGGTGTTTGGCTCAAACTTACATTGTCAAACCCATATCTATATCTATCTATATCTATCTATCTATATATATATATATATATATATATATATATATATATATATATATACACACACATATATATCTAGTACTATTGAATGAAAGTTCAATAGTCCAAATCCACAATCACAGAACACACTTTAATGAAAGCACTTTCACCGAAAAAGCACTTTCGTTAAAGTGTGCTTAAAAAAAATAAAACATTACTTTTACATTTTTGCAGGGGGTCAAGCCCCCCTGCAGCCCCACACCCCCCTACTTAAATATTCTCACTCCGAAGTCGCACTACAGTGAGGAAAAGGGAATTTTCCCTTCTCCCCACTGTAGTGCGATCTCCTCAACAGACATACTTATGCAAAAGTGCTTTTCGGTGAAAAGCACTTTCGCGCAAGTATGCCCGGCCGAATCTCTTTCGGTTATGTTGTCTTTCGGTGATCTGTGTGGATCCCATATATATATATATATATATATATATATATATATATATATATATGTGTGTGTGTGTGTGTGTATATATATATATATATATATATATATATATATATATATATATATATGTGTATATATGTTATAGCTATAGATATAGATATAGTTATAGTTCAAACAGCTACACTACCACTAGGCAAAGAACAGTTGAAATGTATTTAAAATACATTACTTTACTGGAAAGGCTCACCCAGACTCTGCCACAACTTGCTGTGAGGGAAAGGTTAGTTTGCTTTTTATTTTTTGTATTTGTATTACTTTATTGCCTTTGTCTATTTTGTATATTGTGATTTGTTTTCTTTACTCTGTGTTTTACTTGTATTCTGCTTTTGCTGCATATTAAAACTTGAAAAGAGACCACAGTTCTGTCTCTTGAGAGTCAGGCAGAATTTTTTTCCACCCTCTCACCCTGTTACTGTTGTGTTATTAAACACCACTGCCTTTCTAGTTGCCTGCCCCTTATGTTAATTTGACCATATATCTTGTTCCCTCTCTCCTTTCACTGGCTAGTGTGAATAAGCACAAGATTATCATTTTGTGAAATCACTCCCCTTCAGTTATTTAAATTTATTGGCCATCCTACTGTATACATAGTACCCAAATAAAAAAATGCCCTCCCCCTTTCAATCTATCTTGTTCTTTTAAAAAGTAGGGGATCTCCAGTAAAACTTAACTTTTTAGACAGCTAAAGCTTAAGTTACCCACTTTCATATCTAACTGCTTAGTGTACACTACAGTGTTTAGCATAAACCATTTTTTCATCTTACCTTTAAGAATCTATTGCAAGACTACCAGTTATTGAAGAGCCCACATTCTGACTCTCAGTAGTCATCTTGGGATTAGTGCTTCTGTTGTGTCCTGGTGAGAGAAGCAGTATAGGGACATTATTTCCTGAAGACTGCTGATCATCAGAAAGGAGTATTGTATCCCAAGAGAGTGAAGCTGTGGTGAGACCAGCATTAGTAGTAGCCAGGCTGTAGCCATTCATGTGACCCACCCCTCTTTTCATCATTCTTGACAAGTTAATTCTTTGTTTTCAGTAAGTACTGCTTGAATTGTTTCAAACTTCAGAATATCTGCCTAAATACTTCATCCTTAAATTTTCTAGGTCTATGAAGTAGTTTTGAAAAAAAGCTCTTGCAAGTACGGCAAGTGCTCGCCCCCAAAACTGAGGAATTATTGATAAAACAAAAAGCCAGCACAGAGTAGTGTAAGGTGCCTCTGAAATTAAATTTATTCAAGCATGAATTAGGCAAAAACAGACCAGTTCTGGCCAAAAACTTGCTAAGCCTTCCTCAGTGTTGAAAGTAATACAATGACTTAATGCCTAATATACAGCTATATAACAACACATACCTACAATTATCCTGCTGATTGATTGGCTATAATTGTTCATTTAAACCGGGTGGAAATAATCCCCCCAGCTTGATGATCCACTTTTTCTCTTTATTATTCAATATGCTATGCCAACCTGATTTATTAACCTGATCCCCAACTATTCTGTCAATAATAGTAAACCCAAAATTGGCTGAGGTATGTACCAAAGAATGCTTGTATAATGCATTATTTGGTCTTTTCTGCCTGATGTCGCTAATGTGTTGAGATATACGTAACCTGACCAGATGAGAAGTTTGTCCAATATAGAAAGCAGAACAGGTACAGGTGGCCAGGTATATGACCCAATCAGTTTCACAGTTAGCAAGAAATCTAATATCAAAGACTGTTCCTGTATTTCTGCTGGTGAATTGTTTAGATTTCACCACCCTAACATACTGTGCACAATGCACACATGGGAAACATCCCTGCAACAAATCCCCAGTTAATGTGCATTGGGATTGTTCCCCACCTAAAGTCAGTCCATATATATAGTGATTAAAATAAGAATCCAGGGTTTTACCTTTGGATAGGAAAAGAAACATCTATCGTTTACAATATCTGATAGTCTTTGGTCCGCTAGGAGTATATTCCAATGTTTATAAACACTATCCAATAATGCATTAGTGTTATGTCCAAAGGTAGTTATCAATCTGATAACAGGTTGGCCCTGTTGTGGTTTCTCCTTGTACACCAAGAGGTCCTCCCTATCTATTGAAGATACAAAATTGCTAGCTGTAAAAATTGTGCCAGGTTTGAGTATAGGGGCATTATTTCCTGGAGACTGCTGATCATCAGAAACCCTGATAACTGCTTTATAGGTGGCAGTTTGAAATCTGTGCTTAAATTCTGCTCCTGGTGAGAGAAGGAGCAAAGTGCATTGATTCCTGACTGTTTCTAGTTGGAGAGTGAGTGTCTGTGCTTAATGTATCTGTTTGGTCTGGTTGCTATCCAAGGCATCTACCAGAGAAGGCATACAAGCCTACAGACCCTTAAATCATCTGGGACAAGACTGTGGATCATTAAACAGGCAGTGGCCTGCTTCTCTTCTTGGGATTGGTGGCAACATTTTGCTTCTGGTGAGAGAAGAAGCAAAGGAGTATTGTACCCCAACAGAGTGAATCTGTGCTGAAATCAGCATTAGTAGTAGACGGGCAGTAGCCATTCATGTAACCCCACCCCTCTTTTCATCATTCTTGACAAGCTAATTCTTTGTTTTCAGCAAGTACTGCTTGATTTGTTTCTAACTTCAGAATATCTGCCTAAATCCTTCATCCTTAAATTTTCTAGGTCTATGTAGTAGTTTCCCCTCAAGTGTTTGGCAGTGCTCTGTACAGACTGAGACACCTTGAGTGAATTTTTTCTGGTAAAAGCACAACTGAAATTTCTCCAATACCTAGTTGCATACAGGACAACTAGTTTGCAGTGACAAACACTGTCTACATTGTTGCAAACCGGATACTCCTGACAGTGATTGATATTCTCACTCCAACTGTCTGATCAATAAAAAAGGGTCTGTTGCTACTGATATGAACTTTTCTACTGTCTCCATTACTGGCTTGGTGGATATGGGCATCCTGCGGCAATGTAGAAATTGCCTCATGTTTACTGACACACAGTTAATTCTCAAACAAACTGATATGTGAGAGATGTATTTACACAATGTCTCCGAAGGCAAAGCTCTCACATAAAAGTACTCCTAATGTCATTAAGGTTGCCAGTAGTACACATGCTGCACCCATCATGCAAAATTCAAAGCAGACATACAGACTCACCTATGCTGAGGCACTTACATGTAACCTTCTTAAACCACAAAGACCTCCTAGATGAAGTACACATAACCAATACCCTCACCAGTCCCAAATGCACTCTTTCAAAAAAACACCCACATCAATATATAGAGCTTCATCTCATAAAGCAAGTCACCACACAAACCAGCATTCTAATCATTGGAGACTCCATCATGAGAGACACTGATCTCCCTCTCACCTGGCTGAGTAAAGAGAAAGTTATGGTCAGTTGCATATCATGGGTTAGGATCCGTCACATTACGCATGCAATCAGGTCATTGGACCACAATTACCAATATGACTCTGTCATAGTCCATGTGGGAGTAAATGATCTGAGATGTACCTATCTAGACTACATGAAGAGAAACATCATGGAGCTCTTGGAATATGTGTCTCAGGCTGGTATGAGCCTAGCATTGAGCAGCATTTTAGCTTCTCCAAGGATGATGCCACAATATGAACAAAAGACGATTGACTTTAATAATTGGCTTAGTTTCTGGTGTCATTCTAAGGGGCTGAAATATTTGTCAGTATGAAAGGAGATGGTCAACAGACCACAGTGCTTTGCCAGGGATGGTCTGCAGCTCTCCCCTCTAGGCATTCGAATATTAGCTACAACATTGTCTTCCTCCTTAGTGCCTTGTTTAGGTGATGCCAAACTGAAAGTAATTCCGACATAGCAAATGAAAACCAAGAAAATCTAAAGGTATTACTGCTCAATGCTAGGAGTCTAAACAAAAAATCGCAGAGAGCACACCAACAGTGCAAGGTTATAATGCCTTCCAAAATTTAGGCCAGCTACTTCACAGGCAGGGAATAAAGGTGGAGGTGTCACTATTTACATCAAAAATAAATACACTTAAAGGCTGGTCAAACAGGACAATATACTTGAGCTGCTCCGTGTTCAAATTACCATAAGAAAATTCCAATACCACTTCCTTACAAGCTATATGTCCCCCTCTATGACCCAGGATACCCATACCATGTAGTTAAACTTACTAGAAACACTAACCATCCAACCCAATACCATATTCATGGGTGACTTTAATTACCCCACTATTAACTGGGAATCCTATATGACACCAAATGTACATTCACAGAGATTTCTGTGTTTTGTAAACTCCAACTCCCTGGACCAGTTATTCAATATACCAACCAGGGGTGCAACCATACTGGATATGGTCCTCACTAATATGGGAGACTGCTGCAAACCCCCTACTTTAACGCCTTCCCTGGTACGGTCAGATCATAAAATGGTCTGCTTTGAACTAAAAATAAAACCTGGACCTCCAGCTAAACCTGGGATATTCAGAACTATTCTAAGGCTAACCTCCTGCTATTAATTGAGAACTGGCAAAATTTCAAGCCCCCATAAACCCTGAGAACACTTCTGCCTATGCAGAACTGTTCACAGAAAACCTGTATAAGCATGTTAATAGCTGCATAGAGGCAGCTGTACCTACCAGGAAAAAGTACAGAACTAACTCAAAAAACAAGCCACCTTGGTGGAATCACAACATCAATTGGCTGTATAACAGGAGGAATAAAATCATGGCAAAAATTAGGAGGTGCAGCACCCAGCAGGATAGAATCACTCTCATCAAACTAAACAAACAACTCAAAGGACAAATAAAGTCTAACAAAGCCAAAACTGAGGTAAGTTTGGCCTCCCAGGCCAATGACAACCACAAAGCATTCTTTAGCTATGTCCACAGCCTCAAAGGCAATACACAGTTTTTTGCAGAGCTCATTGTAAATGGAGCCACCTATACTGAGCCAAAAGATATGGCAAACCTCCTGGCTTATAAATGCTGCTCCAACTTTACCCCTCTCTCCCCATCAACCTTCCCTCAGGAAATATGATCAAATATAACTCCCCCTATTATCACTAGGGAACTGGTCCTTAATGCTCTCTCTAAGACCAAGAACACTGCATCAATGGGCCCAGACAATATCCCAGGGTGCCTTCTTAATAGCATGAAACATGAGCTATCAGGGTCTATGGAATTACTATTTAACTGTAGCCTCCAAACAGGCTTCATGCCTCATGAATAGAGAAAGGTAATAATCATCCCTCTGCACAAAGGTGGGCCATCTACAGATCCTGGAAACTACAGACCCATAAGTCTCACTAGTCTTATATGTAAAGCCACAGAAAGAATTATCATGGAGATGATCAATAGAGATACAGTAAACCTCCAGACACTGGACCCAACCCAGTTTGGTATTGTCAAGGGCAGATCATGCCTACTTAACCTGGTGGACTTCTTTGAGAAGGTCACCAAAGCAATGCATGATGGAAAAGTTGTTCACACTGCCTACCTTGACTTGGCCAAGGCATTTGACACAATACTCCACTCAGGTATCATTGACAAACTCAAGAGGTTAAGGACAAACCTGTATGTCACCCAGTGGATAGCCAACTGGCTCACAGACAAGACCCAGGAAGTTAGAATTGGGCATTCCACCTCTACAAAGAGACCATTCACAAGTGGAGTCCCTCAGGGATCAGTCCTTGGACCACTCCTTTTTGGCATTTACTTCACAGAAGTCAATGTTAGTGGTCTCTGGCTGACTAAATTTGCAGATGATTGCAAGTTAGGAGCTGTCATTGAATCTCATGCTGACACAAATATTCTGCAAAAGGAGCTGACAAAGACAAACAACTGGTGTCAGAGCCATGGACTAAAACTAAATGCCAAGACATGTATAACAGTATCCTTTGGGAAGTCATCCATCCCTGGTAACTATCATATTGATAAAACACCCCTTAGAGTTGACCCAGTAGTCAAGGACTTAGGGACACACATAGATAGTAATCTAGCCTTTGATCATCAAAAGTCTACAGTGGTGAAGAAATCCTTCTATGTTGTCCAACTTATAACCAAAGGCATGGCATCTAAGTCCAAAGAAGTCGATGTTCCACTGTATTTGGCATTCATCAGATGTATCATTGAGTACAATGCTCCCTTTGTTATGTACCTAACCAGGTTTTATCCAACAACTGGAACGTCCACAGAGGTTCCTCACTAAAAGAATGCAGGGTGTAAGTAATATGTCCTATGCAGACTGCCTCAATGCCCTATCACTTTATTCCATTTCCTACAGGCTTTTAAGGGGATATCTATGCCTGGCATACAGGGCTTTGACAGACCTCACTCTGATTGACCTCCTGCATATCCACAAAACAAATAACATCAGAATTACCCATTTGAAAGACTTAAACCTTGCCTGTGATATAAATAGGACCTGCTGGAGAGACAGGTATGTATCCCAGAGACTACGCCATCTATGGAACAGGCTCCACATCTATGTGAAGCAGAGTCCCTCCCTAACCCAATTCAACTGCAACTTGGACAATTGGATGGGAAATCAAAGATTCATCCCTGGTTTGGCACCAATGTCTCTAATGAACAGAGGTAACCTGTAAATGGTTCCTCTCCCAGGTCCATGCTTAAACTTATCTAGGGTATCAGAACTTGTCAGAGATTTGGGGGTGTAAGGCTAGGCTTGAAAAGGCCCTTGTGGTTGTTAGCCTATTAAACACCTATGAACCTATGAACCTACATAACCAGGATACCTATTAAATACAGACTATGTTGGAAATTAGTGTGATGCATCAGCCATTGTTAATTTACATAGTTGAATGCCAGGGATAGAAATCTCTGACAGGAAGACATTCTTGCAGCGGCAGAGCTATTTTTGTCACTTTCTTTTTAGATGTGAGTATATAAAGAACTGACTAGTGAAGTGTGGCATAAGAGTTGACATCAGTGACTCCAGATACTGGCAAGTATGATGAAAAGAATGATACTGGAAACTTTAAGGATACACAAGGTCTTGGGGATCCATTGATAGCCAACCCAGGGTGCATGCATCATTTGTGTCTGGACTTTGACATTTGAAGGTGAAGCACACCAACCGTGAATCCAATGGGTTCAATGACTGCCTCACAGTTTCTATCAACCAAAGTTTAGTGCTGGCCTCCATCTTCAGTTATATGATATTATATATTCTCCCATGTCCTTATGGAATTTTTCTAGATGATCCAGCTTTCTTCCCACTTTCCCAAAAATCCAAAAGCCCACTGGTTTATGGACTGGTTTAAACTGCCCCTGTATATTAGATTTACTTTTACCTTTGTGGTCTAGGTCACAACCATTGGACCAGTTCATTTATCCTATTATTAGGAAGGTGCTGCACACCTGAGTTTGACTTCTTTTAGAATAAAGTTAAACCAATGTCTCATCTGCTTGATTTAGTGATGTATTGGATCCCATGACACATACTGAAGAAAGTAGAGGACTTTATTTGTTTACACATATTTAAACAAAAACATAAACTATTTATACTTATATATAAAATCATTGTTAAACAAAACAAGATAATACAAAATAAATACTTGTAATAAAGTCAGACTACAAGCACATATATATTTATCTTAACCCATATTATTCTGCCTTCTTCTTCCATAACTTTTCATTCATAACCACTTCTTTGTTTTAAGAATCACCATGCATCTATACCAGATCTGATTGTAATAATTCTTGACATCTCATATGCCATACAGTCATAGGTTCATAGGTTCATAGGTAGGTACTAGGCTAGTCGCCCTAGGGCCTATACAAGCCTAGCCAAAAAGGTACCCTAGCTTTCGCCACCCAAAAAAGTTATTTTCCTGTGCCTCTGTCAAGCAGAACCACAGAAGTGATCCCCGGGGTGAATTTCCTATTACCCATCCAATCATCAAGATTTTTCTTGAAGAGTGCTAATGAGGAGCTCTGTTTGACATAGATAGGTAGTCTGTTCCAGAGTATGGGAAGACTCTGGGACAGGAATATATCCCTCCAGCATGTTCTGTTTATTGTGGTGACAAAGTTTAGGACCCTAGAGCATGTAGCTCGGAGGGATTGGGATTTCTTTAAGTGGAGCATGTCCAACAGCTCTGGGTTTGACATAGCTTTGTATGTTAGGCAGAGATCGTCTCTGAGAAGGCGATATTCGACAGAGTAAAGCTGGAGTTTTTTGAGACTGTCTGCGTAAGGCATCTGTTTGAGGCCAGTAATCCTCCTTGTGAGGTATTTTTGCAGTCTTTCCAGTTGTTGTAGATGTCTTGTGAGGTACATACCAAAAGGGGCATTGTACTCTATAATGGGTCTAATGAGTGATGAGTAGAGGGGAACAATGACCTTTTTTTTTCTGGATGAGAAACTTTTTGTGATGAGGTGTGCCACGTAGAAGGATTTCCTGACCACTGTGGAGATGTGATTATCGAAGGAGAGACTACTGTCCACCTGTGTCCCAAGGTCTCTTATCACACTTTCGGTGTTAAGTAGACTACCGCCTATGTGGTAGTTCATGGGTACAGAGTTTTTACCAAAGGGGATGACAATGCACTTTTTGGCATTGAGCGTGAGACCATGTCTTTGACACTAGGCATCTGTCTCAGTGAGGCCCTTTTGTAGAATGTCCACATCGTTAGGAGTTTCAATTATGGCTCTTAGTTTGCAGTCATCTGTGAAATTAGTTAGCCAAAGAACTTTTTTGTTAGCCTGTACTTCAGAGAAGTAGATACCAAACAGGAGAGGACCCAGGACTGAACCCTGTGGTACTCCACTTGTCACTGGTCTGAAGTCTGATTTAGAGTCTGCCACTTTCACAGTGTGGGTTCTGTCAGTAAGCCAGTTGGCAACCCATCTTGTGACATAGGGATTTATACCTAGTTTAGTGAGTTTATCTATAATTCCAGAGTGGGGGATAGTGTTGAACACCTTGGCGAGATCTAGATAGGCTGTGTGAACCACCTTACCCTCATCTATGGCTTTGGTGACTACTTCAAAGAAGTCTATCAGGTTTAGGAGATATGATCTGCCTTTTACAAACCCAAACTGTGTGGGGTCCAGAGTTTGGAGATCTCCAATGTCTTTGTTTATGAATTCCAAGATGATACGTTCCACGGCCTTGCAGATGAGGCTCATCAGGCTAATGGGGTGATAGTTCCCGGGGTCTGTTGTGGCCCCCCCCTTTGTGGAGTGGGATAACTGTCATGGTGCACCATTCAATGGGCACAAAGCCTGAGGTGAGGCTATGATTGAACATGGTACTTAGGTGGGGTGCCAGTTCATTCTGTAGTTCATGTAGAAGGCAGCCTGGGATGTTGTCAGTTCCCATGGATGCTGTGTTCTTGGCTTTGGAGAGTGAGGTTTTTACCTGTGCAGCCGTGATTACAGGAACTTTACATTCTTCCTTTATAAAGATGGGCCCTTTAGGGGCTGAGAGGGGGGTAAAGTTAGCACTGAACCTATCTGCCAGGATGTTGGCAATATCAGTTGGTTCTGTATATTTAGTGTCATTGTGCCATAACTTAGAGCAGATCTGAGTGTTGCCATTGAGATTTTTGACATAGCTATAGAATGCTTTGTGGTTGTCTTTAGAATCAGTGGCAATTTTGTTTTCATAACTAGCTTTGGAGGATTTTATGAGGGATCTCAGCTTCTTACTGAGGTTGACCAGGGAGTTCCTCCAATCGTGGGATTTTACTCTTTTTTGCAACAGTTTCTTTCTTCTGTTGCAGAGTTTGTTTATGGCAGAAGACCACCAGATTGGCTTCCTTTTTTTGGAGGATAGCATCTTGGTTCTTTTAGGGATAGCACAATCTATGCACTCGTTTAAGTGCTTATAAAGTGCATTTGTGTAGGATTCAGCAGTCGTACCTCTATTGTCCATCTGCATGGGTGTCATGAAGTTTGCCACTTCTGTCTTAAGAAGTGTGAAGTTGGCTTTGGAGAAATTTTTTACGGTTGTTTTCCTAATGGGGTGTGTCAGTGGGATGTGGATGTCTAGGGTGATTAGCTTGTGGTCGGTTCTGACCAACGATGAGCTGACCTCTGGTGTGGAACCCCGGTCACCCATGTTGGTGATGACTAGGTCTAGGATATTGCTGCCCCTGGTGGGGGTATGAATAAGTTGATCCAAGGTGTTGGAATTGATGATTTCCAGAAACCATTGGGCAAAAGAGTTGGCACATGAGTAGTTTTCCCAGTTAATGGTAGGGTAGTTGAAATCACCCATTATTAGAGTGTTGGGTTGTACCTTAATATTTTCCAGTGAATCAAGAAAAGAGGATTGGGAATCCTGGGGCATGGTGGGGGGTCTGTAACAAGCTACAATCTGGATTGCGGTTTTGCCCAGAGTTTGTTGAACTTGGATAATCTTGGATGCATTATGTTGGGCAAATAGCTTGGAGATGTGGATATCCTTAATGAATATGGACACGCCTCCACCTTTAGTGTTTCGGTCCGGGTTTGGTGGCCGAAAGGTGTGGTATGAATTATAGCCTGGTAATGCAGGGGTGCTCTCTGGAACTTTGAACCAGGTCAATGTCACTGCACAGATGTCAATGTTCTCCATTTTAAGGAGTGCCTTGAGTGAGTGCATTTTGAGGTTTAGACTTCTAGCATTGAGTAGCATTACCCTCAGATTTTGCTTGCTTGTACCTGTTACGGTGGTGAATTTGTCATTTGAACCTTGCCTAAAAAAGGCATAATAAGGGTGGCAAGAGCCTTTGCCAGTATCCAGAATCCCAAGGGCGACAGGTGCAGGCCATCTCTGGCAAAGCAGCGTGGTCTGTAGATCATGTCATCCCAGGCAGACAGATACTGGATTTCCTTAGAATGACACCAGAAGCTTAGCCAATTGTTAAAGTCAATCATTTTGTCCTTGTACTGTGGTGTCATTCTGGGTGATGGCAGGATGCTACTCAGGGCTAGGATCATACCGGCCTGGGCTACAAGACTGGAGAGCTCCTCCATGTCTCTTTTCATGTAGTGCACGGAGGTATGTCTCAGGTCAGTCACACCAACATGGACAATGACAGAGTCATATTTGTACTTGTTGTGGAGTGACCTGAGTGCATGCATTATGTGGCGGATCCTGGCACCTGACAGGCAGCTGACAGTAACTTTTTCCTTATTTAGCCTGGTGAATGGAACATCAGTGTGCCTGACTATAGAGTCACCTATGACTAGAGTGTTGGGTACGTTATGCCTTATGGGCTGTAGTTGAATGGCACACTGAGTATGTGGGCTATATGTCATTTGGGTTGTGTTGGGGGGGTGGAGGTTTCTTGCATTTCTGCTTTGGAGGTCTCTGTTGTTTGGGCAGATTTGTACTGAGAGCCTCCGAGAATGTAGGTGTGTGTTTTGTGCTTCTGTGTGTGTGTTTTGGTGGTGTAGGTTTTGAGGGACTATGTGATGAGTGTGGTGCAGTGCAAGTGTTTACCTTCTCCTCTTGACTGTCTAGGCCAGTCTTTGGTGAAGAGAGTTTTGCTTCCAGTTTGGCTATATAAGTGCATCTCTCACAGGTCATAGTGTTGGGTGGTAGGAGGAGAGGGTTGTCTGTGTACATGAGGCAACTGCTGCATTGTCCCAAGATGCCCAGATTCATCAGGTAGACAGGAGAAAACACTGGGAGCTGACCTTTAGACATGCCTGAATAGTTGCTTATTTATTAAGTACTAAAAACTGTTTTCCTCTAGACAAGTGAGGAAAGTTGAGTGCTGTAGCAATTTGTGACTTATTTAGTGCTTACAATGAGTTCTGAACAAGTGCTGAGATCAAAGAAACAGATGAGTGCTAAAACTAAAAAGCTGGCTAGTTGCAAGGGAAATTTTGAAGAACAGATTTTATGGCGCCAGGAATAGTTTTACCCCAGTTAAGTGGGGGGGGGGGCTTAGGAGCTCACAAACAGTCCTGGACACAGCAAATCCGTATCTGACCTGCCACAGGAAAGGGGGGGAAGCAAGCTTAGAATTTTTTTTTCCAGTAAAGTGGAAATGGAGAAAGCTGGAACAGAAGTTAATTCAACTTTAAAAATCTGAGTGGGTTGGCCTTCACAAATGTTCTCTATTAGACTGAGTGAACTAATGACACTAGACTGGGAGGAGTGTCACAGATCAAATATACAGTATGGGCGGGCAACTGCAAAGCCACCAAGTATAAGAACTCACAACACTAGGGAGGGTGGGTGTAGCTATAACCACTAAATGAAAGTTTGAAACAGATCAAGGATAAGACTCGAGAATGCTTTTAACTGTAAACAGACAAAAATGCACAGAAAAGCTTGGATAGAGCACTCACAAACAGAAAATACAACTCTCAGTATGAAAAAGCAGTTTATAGTTAATTAATGTTAAAACAGTATAAAACAGTACATAAATTTAGTGAAACAATAAAAAAAGCTTTATAACAGTGCAAAATATAGTAGATCAAGTGTATAGCACAATTATAAGTGTTTCAGAAGTGCAATTCAGTGAAATAAGTGTAAGAAATAACTTAGCCTGCTCTTGGAATCTTAAGGAATTTCCACTTATGCAATGCAATCCAGAGCCTGACAATACAAGCAGAAGCTTTATAAGACACAGGGTTTATATAGCAGTAAGAATGGAAGGGTTGGAAGATCAGATTACTCCTCAGCCCCTGCTATTACCCAATTAGCAGCAACAAAAATTTTATAGAATAATTCAAGATTAACAACCCTGTGATCACCACAGCAACTATAAACAATTATATTCATATTCGTATTAGAAAATATGTCATAGTTTAATTCTTTTGCGCATCATTTCCATTTATCGTTTGTTTTTTGACTTTTAAGAAAACATGAACCACAGTCTTCACAGCAGTACATATTCTTCACACCACATCTTTCACTTGCTTGTACTTCATTTTTGCTTTAACTGGCAACTTTTTAATCATCAGATGTCAAATAAAATTATGCACTTTAAAATGTTTTTTTTAAATCTCACCCCTCTCTCTTTTATTGCTTTCCTGTCATATCATTTTTATCATCCCATACAAAAATTTCTATAATTCACTCATACCACTCCTTTCTTGAGCATTTGAGTTCATTCCAAACCATTTTATACCTTTTTTATCATTTCATAATAATCTTGTTTATCCTTTTGCAGATCTTTCTTCATTTTTCCTTCTCATACATATTTATATTTTTCATTCAAAATTCTTTCAAAATATATTGTATTATACAGCAATGGCTCATTAATATTCAAAAATGGATACACTGATTGGACAGCCTACCAGTGTGCTCATTGTAAATTAAGCATATACCAAAAGAAAACTGCCTGGCCGCTGAAGTATCATTGAGCAGCCAGACTTTTCTATTAGCATACATTCATTTTCCTCATATTTTTGTTCTGTCTATATAAATTTCAACATTTAAAAAAAAATACCACACAAGTAGCAACTTCTCCCTCATGATCAAAATGCACCAACAATGAATAACAATCTGATATACCCACAGACACAATCATGGATTATTGCTTTATTGACTAAAATAAAAGTAATGAAGCTAAATAAATTACAGGATTTACTAATCCTAGCCCCTCCATCTTTTTCTAAACAATATAACACACCCCCTTCATGGGATTGAATACTAATCTCCATATGAAACAAAAAAGAAGTTCGATCAAACCTTTTTTTCAGTAAATGGAAAATAATGCACATTATCAATTTATCCTAACTTTCTTAAAAATATAAGACAGCATTACATATTTTTCTTATATGATAAATCAAAATATATCCACATATTCATTGTATTTTATAGCTACAATTTCTTTCGACATATTATACTCTATCACTTTTACCGAATTAAGAAAAAAATCTCCACTTTAGAAAATAAATGCATTTGCAATCTTAATTACATCCCAGACCCCTTGTATATACATTTAACTCTTAAACCAACTTATATACATCCCTTTGTCTCATACATTACTTCTTTAATCCACCCCTAAGATTCAGTTACAACTAAATCATCTCTAAACCATACACATGGGAATATTTAAACCATTGCAAATATCAACAGCCTATTTATAAACTTTCCTATTTGCACTTTGGATTATAGCATTCATGGCTATTGCAAATAATATCCCACTTAGTTGACAATCTTGCTTAATTTGTCTTTGAACTTTTATCTCTTTACCAAACCAACCATTAATCAAAATTTTATTAAATGAATTATGGTAAGCTAATTTCACTAGTTTAACTATTTTCAGGTATTCCAAATTTATACTATCTCAATAATTTTTCTTCTCTCAATCCTTCAGAAAAAATAAAATAATTTCAGTTTTGAGTAAACTTCTCATGTACATATACTCCCTTTATTCCCATCTGTAACTGACTGTTTGTAATCATCTGTTGATATGTATTAACATCTCCACCTTTTTTCTCCCATGTTTTCTTAACTTGCATTAAAGTCCCCCATTATTGTCATTACTGTTTTTGGCACTATATACTTTTTCATTTCATCAAAATGATTTTCCCTTTTTTTCTTGTGTAAAATTATATAGACGTATTATTCTCCATATGGTATGCCCATTGATACTATCACATACAACGCATCTTCCCAGAACTGCCAAAATAAAATCCTAAATTTTTGCATTATCTTTTCTAAAAAGTAAGGCTACCCCTGAACACATATCCTGGTATAATTTCAAAAAAATTATTTTGCTCATGATTTATTCTCTTAATATATTGCAAACAGATCATATCACATTCCAGATCATGTCACCATTTAAGAGTACATGACCTCTTTTTCATTCAACAACCTGTTAACATTCAGTGAGATAACCTTCAGACTAGCCCTTCCCCTTTTTCCCAGTTTTGGTTGCAGTAGCTTTATCCTTCTTTTATGAACCTTTTTGCAATAGATACTTTATCAACTTCCTCCTCATTCTTTCCCTCTTCTTCTTCTGGACTTAAAATTTCAAACAAATTTTGCACCTCCCACCACATTGTAAACAGACTCCCTGCATCATTATTACCCTACATGTCAATTAACATGTTTCTCACTTACAATTACAAATCAATTATTCCTCTCTCGATGTACATTTTCAACTTGTTCTCTGTTGTCAATATGTTCAATTATATTCTTACATTCAGACCACAAATGGTCCATAGCTCCATATTTTCTACATAGCATTTTATAGTTATTAGGAAAATGGCCAACTACTGCATACTGAAAGCATGTTTTTCTTATTACATTCATCTATATAATAATCACTTGCCCCACAGTAGAAAAATATTTTTGGTTGCTCCCAATACTGAAATATTCTTTTCTTTCCATCAATTATAATGAAACTTTGCAAATGACAAATAGTTCCTTCTTTGCTGTCAAGATAAATATTCACATCACAAGCTCCATTCCTTAACACCTTTCATTAATTCATTTTATGTCTTCAGGTTGCTTATATTTAGTTTTCAAAGCTTTTTTAATTTTATTTACATTCATTTCAGCAGTTCTAAACGGTGGTGGTGCTGCCGTAGCGTTGTTGCCTCACAGTAAGACGTTGTTTTGTTCGATTCTCAGCTAAAGCATCTTCTGTATGGAGACATGCGTGAATGGGCGTACCTTCATTGAAGGTTGTGTGTCAGAGATGGCAACTCGGTACGGAAAAATCTACTGCCAATCATTAGCGGACTGGAGTTCCGCTGTGGTGACCCCTAACCGGGAAAAGCTGAAAGACACAACAACGACAACTAGTCCATTTCACAGCAAGCAGGTTCAATGATGAACAAAACAATTTTTTATCATATGCTATCAAAACATTTTCAGCCAGCTCAAATCTTTCAAATGTTAATTCACAAGATGCTTCCACATCAATATGTATGAAAGCATGAATATCTCTGTTGTTAATACCTAAAGGAACAATCTCTTTGTCCTATAAAAATGATCTGTCTACAGTCTTGCCATCCTTTGATTATATCCAGACAGCAGGTCTCAGTTTAATATATGAAATGTTTTTAACAAAATAAATATTTCACTATTCCATGATATTGTGGTATCAGCTTCCTTTTTTTTACTTTTACTGTAGAGTTATTTTGTATTTGTCCCATCCCCTGCTTCTGCTCCACAATAGCAACAGTGCTTCCTCTTGGCAAAACCTTCCATCCTGATGCATATCCAATGCATCACTCATGATTGCTTTCTCTTCACAATTTGGAAATCTCTCCTTAACTATCTACAACCACCCTGCCACTCAGTCACCCAAGATTTCCCCTTATTCAATTATCCTATACAATGTGCAGTTATCCAATCACCTCCTTGCAGGCAAATAATTTGTATGTGTGGTAGTCCAACATCTACATTGCTTTTTATCCATTTCTTGACTTGTTTCCCCTTATCTGTATTCAGACTTTTTCTTCACAGCTCTGCTGCTGCTCCACCATGCCATTATTGTTATTATCTCCATCCACCTTTATGTTCTTTTCTGGCAGCAGCCCTCTGGCTTGAACACTAATCAGAAAATATTAGTGGATATTCTCAAATGCTCTCAATTTCCCTCAGTAGGATAACATACCACCTTAGTTCTCCCATAAAAAGACTCTACTAGCCTAGTAGGATTAATCCAGTCAACAAAGGGTATATACAATAAAATAAAAAAATGAATAAATAAATGTTAACAAATTAATCAATTAACAAATTATAGGTGAGTGATACCTCTGGGTATTTCTGCAGTTACAACCTACTGATACCTCGATGTGTCAAATATTACTTGTTCCTGTTTGCATTAATAATTATGAAACAATGCTACCTACAAATATTAAAATATTTCATCTTCATGCTTACACAGTGGCAAACACAACTGTATTAATATTTGTCCTCTGTCTTGTGCAGGTAAAAACATATTAACTGTTGTTTGTACAATACTTATTTATATGGTCAGAAATGTCATGTTTTTCTAATTATCTTGACAACCAAGTAGCACAGAGAGAACTGCTTTGCCTCATATAAAAGCACTAAATTTGATGAACAAAATGCTGCTGACAGTATTTGTGCTAATGAGATATTGTAAGTTATTTACAAAATAATACAAACTTAATACTATAGTTTTTACTGTGAATTATGAAATCTAGTTTAAAACCGAAAACCTAAAGAATACTACTGGTGTAAAAAGAGTTTCAGTTGAAGAGTTTGCCATTTACAATTCTTTACTAACCCTGATGATTACAGAGATAAGAAGAAATACAAACCAAATAAAATAAAACATTTGTTTGAAATTGAAGGCTCTATTTAATTCTGTCAAAAAAGCTTAAGCTTGGCTGATTGAAAATTGCAGTGCAAACTTTCAGAACTCTATTGGATGGAATTAGTTAAACCAAAATGCAAAATAAATACATGGTTAAATAAATACATTTATGGAATAGTGAGCCTCTGCTGATATATGGTTCATACTGCTGGTTTTTAAGGCTTCCTGTGTCCGATGTTCTGCTAATGGCGTTTGGTATCTGACCTGCATACCTCCTCCTCCTGCTGATATCTATTATGGAGAGGTAGTGGACAGCTACATAGGCAATAAGCAAGGTGAATCTTTCAGGAATGTGATTCTCCATGGCTTCCTTTATGCTTGGTGCAACCACTGAGTAAGGAACTTGCAGAAGGTTAAAGAGTCATGTGTCAAGGAAGAAAATTTAACTGACAGATGACATTTTTTGACAACAGTGCTGGACACATGGTGCTTGCAGTTAGGATATTTAGAAAGACAAACTGATGTCATTTGTGTTTGTATTCATGCAGCCTGAATCTGATTTAGGTCTTGCATGATTTGTAATAGGAATTTTCTGTTTCAGGGTTCGTTCTTCATTAGTTAAGTTATGCATATCTGTCTTTGCTTCCTTGATCACGTTCTGTATGTCTGCCTGATGTTGTGCAGTGATGTGCTGGGTTTTTATCATTGTATAACTCAACATCTTCATACTAGGCTTTTTGTCCTATTAACGCAACCGTATGCTGTCTGTGGTTGAAGGTTCTACTCACTTATTTCCAGTTTCATTTTCTGTTTTTTTTTCAGTGTTGTTTTGATAGATTTATTACAAGCAAAGTAAAAGTGTAAAATAATAAGAATGCACTGCAGCTTAAAATCCAGATATGTATGTAACTCATCAATAGGAGAATAGGTATATTAAATGTTAAAATGTATTTTATCTTTTCTTGCTGCATCTTGGCTTGAAGATGCATGAAGTATTGTTCCTCAATGGTATCGCAGGCTGAAAAATAAGATGAAAAAAATAAAATTAAGAATGTGTGGGACAGACCAAATCATTTTTTGCTGGCTGTGCATTCTTCATATTTTGCCTAACTACTTGATGATAGAGATCTGGTAAGCCACTGAATCTTTATCTGGTATTAAGTGTCTGTTTCGATACATTCATGGTTTTGCCATGATTTTGTGTGTATATGTTTGTGTTTGCATCTATCTATTTATAGGTATGTATGTCTCTTCTATATATATATACATATATATATATATATATATATATATATATATATATAAACTGTGAAGTACAAAAGTCACATTCTACCAACTAAATGCATTTTTTACTTTGGGGGCAAGAATCCATGCACCCCTAATCAGGGGTGTAGATAATGAATTCTATGTTGCACTCACAAATGCTTATTGCTACCCCCTAACCAACCTGGCATTTAAAAAATGGTCACATCACTCAAGCTGTTGCCCCCCAGCACTTAATTTGTGCAACATTTCAGCTGCTCATTCAAAAACTGTTTAAAAGTATTATTTAGAAAATTGTAATCCTCTCAATGGGCAGGCTACATATATATTGTTAGAGGCATTAATTTAGACTGTTATAGATGTACTATGACTTGATAAAATTTCAATGTTTCTAAATGATGTTCAGTAAAAATGCACTCTGTAGAGTACATAGAGTATTCCTGGCTGCACCTTTGCCCCTGATATGGAGGTCTGCATCCCCACCCCGATTACTTCACACTAACTCCAAGACGGCTGTATCTTGGAGAAGGGAGAATTCTTTGAGGTATGGCAATTGTAGACAGGATATATATTTTTTCCTGACTGCACTTAGTTTCTTAGTATTTCAAGATTCACATTAATGGCTCTCAAAAACGTAACACTGATAGTTTGCCTTGCAATCTCCATGCCAGGATTGATATGTGAGTGTTATTTATACACACTATCTATATGTGCAAGAACACAGTGGTAATTTATTATAGATTACAGAGTTATGACTCTGACACAATTTTATATCACTGGGTGTGTTTTACTGAACAGTTTTATTTATATTCCTAAACAGTTTACATTCATTTCATGTTACATATTTTGAAACAATTTTCTTCTGCTTAATTTTCTTCTTATTTATAATCCTTGGACTGCAGTTATAGATTTCTGCCATTTGTTACAAATGAACAAAGATAAGGAGCACAAAACCTAGTACCTCGATGAGGGAAAAGTCATACTGCATAAAGTAATGCTGCCCAAGTCTTGCCTGTCATATCTTACCAGTAATTCATTCTGTTGCTCTAACCTCTTTCATGTCATAATGCTGCAGTTCATTACAGTACAAATTAGTATAGTGCTTTTAAAAACATTTGTTTTGCTTGGAATTTAGTATCCTGCCTTCTGCCGTTGCTTAAAAAAACTTAAATGATTTCCCCTGGAAGTGAAAAGATCGTATCACTAAGGAATTACTTTTTGGACTGTGGCCAGAAAGGAATCTGCATCTATCTTGTGGTATGCTTCATCAAGCAGACTTCGTTGTTAATTTGGGATCAAAATCCTTAATTAAGTTTCAATATTTTTTAGCAAGACAGTACATATTTTAATGAAATTAATTATGCTTTCCAGATCAGTAACAGCATTATCATGCTTCTCGGAAAACAACTGGAAATGCATTTTAATTACTGAAATATTTCCCTATGTCATTATTCATACTGTTAGAATTATATGATTTGTTTTCATCTGTCTCATTTTATAGCCTTTTCTAAAAGAATATTGACTATTTTCTAAGCAGTTTTTTTCTCATTTTGCTTAGTGATCTAAAACTGTAAAACATCAACATGATATATTTTGCTGCCTTCATTGCTAAAATGACTGCTACTTTGTTTATGAATGCTATGAATTCAATTATTTATTTATTTAAATTTTTAATGACCGAGTAAACAGGCTGAGCCATAGACCCTTATTAACAATAATCCCGTCCATACGTGAAAGGATATATACAGGAGCAATTTAATGCAACTAATCAACATTTTTTTGGGGGGGGGATACAGTTATGACAGAAACAGATCCACTCTCACCCACAGACACACAGACACACACACACACACAAACACACACACACACACACACACACACACTGATTGGATGACACAAGCAAACCCTGGAATTTGTAGCTATGAGGGAGGGCTTCCACTATGAGTTAATGAAAGTGAATGCACTGAGGGCTGGAATCCCCAAAATACATTTGCCAAAAAGAATGCAGAAAGACAAGTTTTAAGTGTTTCTTGCAGGGAGCAAGCCTCCCACACCCCAGAACTTTTACATACCAACTCCACAGTTGCACCAACTTTTAAGGGGGGTGTCCCTGAAAAAGTGCATCACTGCTGGCACAACTCACTGACAGTGATTTCCTGTGGAGGTACTCCTTTCATCGATGGGTTGAATCTCATCCAACTGAAGCTTCAATATTCAGTCTTCATCCACCAGTAGGATAATGATGAGAGAGGTGCTTTTGTAATGAGCCAATCATCTTCCCAAGACTTCTGGTAACTTCCATTGTTAATAGTAACTTTTCATTGTTTTTGCTTGAGATACATGTCTGCACTGTCACTTTTTCATTTCACAAGAGGTCTAACTCCACTAACCCATCTTCCATAATGTTAACTGTCTGTACCAGGACATTGATCTTAATCCTAAAAACTCCCATCCATTGCCTTACCCTAAAGTTGCTATCCCTCCCTAAATCTAAAATCCTCTTCCCCTCCCTAACTCTAAAGTCCTGATTGATCCCTAAACCTAAAGTGTCCCTCCCACTCCTAGTCTGAATCTCTCCTTAAACCTTAAATCTCCTTCCCCCCACCCATCCATGATTGCTTTTTAAAACTAAAATCTCTATCCCTAACCTTAAAAAAACTACAGGTTCCTAAACCTAAACTACTCTTTCCCTGTCCCTAAATCTAAAATCCTCTCTCCCTTCCCATCCACAATTGCTCCCTAAACCTAAAATCCCTATCCCCTCCTTAACCCTAAATCCCATGCTCCATTCCCCTTCCCTAAACTAACAGCACCCACTCACCTTACCTTCTCCATTTACCTCGTCTGCAGTGAGAACTTGCTTGCATCCATCTCCTAGGTCTTGAACAGATCATGTGGCAACTGTGCATCTGAACTCATGTTCTAGTTTGAGTGCAAGCAGGGAGTCAGATGGGGTTACAGTCATTCGAGTCCTTGGCTGTGAGATAATGGGACTCGAGCAGCCATAGAACACTCTTTAATCACGTTGATATTTTCTCATACTACCACAAACATTTCTATTATTTACTGTCACAGAAAAACAAAACATCAATGTTTTGTGAATCATATGACGCAACTTAACAGGAAATATAGTGAATACATGCTCATATTATGTTTGCTTATTCTCTAGTCTTTCTAAGCATTTCCCTTTCCCTGTTCTTTCTCCAATCTCTTTAAATCTGTAACAGAGATGGATGTCTGCACTGGACAGGTAGGCAAAGAATATGAAAGAAGCAATAAACAACTGTCATGTCGGAGAAAAACTGTGTATATGTGTGTGTGTGTGTGTGTGTGTGTGTGTTTGTGGTGTGTGTGTGTGTGTGTGTGTGTGTGTGTGTGTGTGTGTGTGTGTGTGTGTGTGTGTATGTGTGTGTGTGTGTGTGTGTGTGTGTGTGTGTGTGTGTGTGTGTGTGTTTGTGTTTGTGTGTGTGTGTGTGTGTGTGTGTGTGTGTGTGTGTGTGTGTGTGTGTGTGTGTGGGTGAGTGCGTGTGTGTGTGTGGGGGAGTGCGTGTGGGTGTGGGTGGGTGTGGGTGTGTGTGTGTGGGTGTGTGTGTTGATAATACTTGAATGAAAATTTAGCACATGAAATAAAAAAGGTCTCTCATATCTTAGCAGTATTTAGAAGGAATGATATCAGATGTTGAAGCCAGATGTCAGTGATTAATTTTAATTATTGATGTTACTACTCAAGGTATTTCAGTCCAGCAGTAGGTGTCGACAAAGACCCTATCGTAGCATGTTTATGAAGCAGTCCAAGGAAGCTGGATCATTCTGTTATCCAAACCTTTACTCATTTAGAAGACTGTTGGTCAGTATAAGCCAAGAAATACTGCAGCATTCTTAAGAGTGTCATATATGCAATCATTGAAAAAATGCCCTCTGTCAGCTTATCAGGTTTATAAAAATGAATTCCAATATCACATAATCCAATTAATGTTTTAATGAAATCGAAAGAATAGCGATATCAGTTAATACAAATTCCTCATTTCCTGCTAACATTTTACTTCTTTTCTGTAATCTCTTTGCTTTTTTCAAATTTCAGATGTCATTACTTCTTTTGTTGTAGGTTGTGTTTTGTAAAAGTATTCTATGTATTCCCAAGGCTCTAAATGACAAAAAAATAATAAATAACCACGTAACCATATCGTAAAAAAGCCATCTTACATGCGCCTGCTGTTATATTCATTTTTTTCTTCAATATATTGAATCTGAAAATATTTTTTATTAAAACTTCATTTCAATTGAAATGCTTGCTCCAATGCTTGTGGAAATCACATGCTTACATTCTTTAAACTTTCTTCAAGTCTTAGAGCACACCTTTGCTGTTTTTTATCATTTGTCTTGGCAACTTCTACTTTATATTTCTATGATGACTGTTTTATTTTGGCTGTACACTGCGCTTGACTACTTCCTTGGTCAATACAGAAGGAAGGCAGGTAGGTGTTTTTTTTTTATTTTTCATGTGAAGTCTTCCACTGTTTATCAAAGCCCCATACCAATCCGCATATCTCTTTTTGCTATCTAAATAATTAAATGTTTGGCCATTTCTGTTTTTTAGCCTTTTACACCCTTATTTTTGACAGTAAATCACTCCCATATGAACTCTTTTTCGTTCTTGTCTGATGTTTCTATATCCTACCCATTAGTGCACAGACTGGGGCCTCTGTCATTTAAGAGTAGATGGTAACTGTTGTTAGGCCAGGAGAAATAAATGCTCAGCAATTAATATTGTATTCATCTTATGTTGTAAGCCCCTCCAGCATAGGGCTAACATGCACTGCACTGCACTGCACTGTTGTTTACAGTACCAAGCACTAGGCATGCTTGTGCTAGTAAATAGGTGCCCTTTAACATCAACCGTGTCTTGTACTGCTTGGCAAATCCAGTACATGTTGCTGAAGTGTGCTTTCTATACTGCCTGATATCCACCAGTGATCAGTGGTGCAAGCAGACTCTCCTGTACACCCTCACCATGAACATAACTGGCATCTCACATTCACCTTCCCGAGACCGACTACATAAGGTTCTAAATGCTAATCAGTTCGAAGTCAAATGGGATTCTACTTGGGGCTTTATCCCTCTTCACCTTGTAGTTGGTATGATTCTTGTTATGTAGTTGCCTGAGTTTTTGTGTTAAACTTACACTTGCTTATAGTACTTTGCAGTGAATTAAAGACATTATGCATTAGACAGTTCGTAGATCTTTGGCCATTCCACGTACTCTGACAACAACTTGCTCATACATTAATTTGCTCATTTTTAAATTCTATATTTTCTGTTTAAAATGAAACATAGTTTTCACTCATCTTACATATGTAACATTTAGACATATTAAAGAAGGCTAATGCTAGTAACACACTTACTTATACCCCACTAGAAATGCCTCTTTCTTCACTGTGGACTCCATTTGCTATTTTCATGAATGCAGAACTGCTGATCTCTGTTTACTCACACACAGCACATCTATTTTTTTGGCATTATGTACATATGGTACAGGTTAGTGGGTAATAGCAATTATAATGCAGCATGCACATTTTTACTGATATTCATTGTATATAAACAACCACACCTTTCTCAGTGCTATATTTTATCTACTGAATAAACATCAGTCTCCAGGGGTATCCAAGTGTTGTGTAATCTGCATGATTATGGATAAGGAATGTAGGCCTGTAGGCATACACTTGAACATGCTAGCCAATCATATGGTTTCACACATGTTTTCCAAAACCTGGAATGCAGTCACAAAAATGGGAGGCTCACACTAAATCGATTATGTAACATAATCAGCTACTTTTTTATTCAAGTTGGCAGCCTACAATCCATTAGAACAAGCGTACGTAACCCATAATACCAGTGCCAAAGAATAGCATTCAAACATGCTTTGGTTGGTACTCAAATGAGGGCCAGCAGAGGAAATGATCATGATCAGTGATATTGTCTTTTTTTAAGTTTCAGGCAAGATTTCTCCCATATATGAGCACAGTTTGGCAGCTGGTGCAGAAGATTAAAGCTGTAAGTTGTAGCTCCTGGGATAGAGAGTTTGATTCCCTCAGCCTTCATTTGCCTAGTAAACAAATCACTTAACCGAGTGGTGCTGGGAAAACTGAACATTTGGACTGAGCTTCTCAATGGTCTCACTGGACTGTAAGCCTGTAACTATAAAGTGTATTACATATAATTAACTAGAAATTTTAATTAGTGCATTTCTTGTCTATATTTCCAAGTATCACTCACCTCCCTCCATCCAGGAAATTGCTTAACACTTGGGCTATCTTTCAATAGTAGAAGGATTGATGTTTTTCACTTTACTCAAACAAGGTTGCCTACCCTTGCCTTAGAACAATGCTAAACTTCCATATGAAATGCTTTGCTTAAACATGGCTGGATCATGACCATATTCCTGTTATGGAGTATTAGATTGGTCATCCAGCGAATGAAATATACGATATGTAACTTTTTATGAAATTTCTACAGTAAATCTATAACACCATTGCATTGGCCTCTTTATAATTAATTATTATTTACTTCACATGTTAGCCTTTCAGTTTTTCTAGGTAACATTAAACAGATGTGAAGCTTATAGCATTACTGTGCCAAATCATACATGAAATGGAATCAGATTCATCAGCCTCTAGCCTTCTGATACCACTCCATATTCATGTGATTTCATAAGAGTGATGAATTGCATCTCATGTTTTTCTCCCATATTTTAGAATCTTGGGGGTCAGTAACATGAAGATACAGTGTAACACCTTTCTTCTAGAATGTGGTCACAAAAATTGTAGGCTCTCAATTAATCAGTTGTGTGGCAAAATCACCCATGATACATAGTCAGATACTGTCTACCATTCAGAACATTTCTATTGGCAGGTTTGCATACCTTCCTCTCCCCTAGCTCTCTGGCAAACATTGATCAAGAATACCTTTTTTTCTTGGGGGGGGGGGCATGGCCAAGATGTCCACAGTGTAGCAGCATTTTTTATCAGCTCTGTCTTTCAGCCCTTTCTTTGACATGATTTTGAAAATAAATCCATCCTATTTCTGGATTTTTTTACTTCAAAAAATGTTAAATGATATATTAGGATATTATAATTTTTTTTTTTCATAAATCTTGATTTTTCCTGTCAAAATACTATTAAGTCATCTTCAACTCCAGAACAACATGAGCTTCGACAAATCTACACATCAGGAAACAACCTTTAAAAAGGAACTTCAGTTATTAATAACTAACCTACAAGAACTTAAAACAAAAATTTGTAAAATAGATATGAAATTGGACAGCTTTAAAGAGAAATGTACTCAACAAATTGATCTTATTCATGATGACCTTACCCAACAGAAGAAACAAATACCTGGCATAGAAGCAGCACTGAATGACATAGATAGCAGAACTCAAGAAAATGAGCATAATATTGAAATTTCTTCTAAAACAAAACACACTACTATGATCAAATGTTGATGTTCTTGAAAACAGGTCATGAAGAAACAACATAAGAATATTTGGCTTACCTGACAACATAGAAGGAAATGATATGGAGAAATGTCTATCCTTATGGCTTCCTGAAATTTTGGCACTACAAGAAGCTTTATCATATGGTATCAAAAGAGCACATAGATTCTTGGTAACATCTAAAAACAATAAAAGTAGTATTACTAAATCTGTCATAGTAAATTTATTTCATCCCATGACAAGTAAATGATATTAAAAAACAGCATGTGCTAAAACACCAATAAAAATAAAAGACAAAAATCATTTGTTTTGATAATGATTATTCTCCAGCTGTATTATCAAAAAGGAAAATGTTCCTACCCTTAATTAAAGAGTTAAAAAGATATCAAATAAAAACCCATTTGCTATTTCCTGCCAGACTAAAGATTTTTCATCAAAATGGATACAAAATATATAAGGACCTAGACTATGCTATTTCCTTCATTAAAAGCAACAAATTAATAATACAAATTGAAGATATGGAATGGGCAAGTACAAGCCTTAAAATAAATGTGGACATTAATACATGGAAAATCTTTGATCCAAAAAAAAGCTTAAAAAATGAGTATTATCAAATAACTACCTCAACAAGTTGTTAATATATTTCATTCTTTAAACTCTTAACAGACAAAATTATTAATGACAAAATGTCTTTGTCTAAAATTCCAATTATCTAATTATAATGACCCAATGAGTTGGAGAAGGAAAACTGGATTTTCAGGTAAACTTATTTGTTTTAATACTAGTTGGCTTTATTTCAGTTAATGATGTGTTTTTTTGTGGTTGCATTTTTCTATAGTATTTTTAATAATATCTGAATTAAGCATTATAGCTAGTATGCTTATTGGTTATATTCAATACTTTTAGCAGTGTTGTATTTTCTTTGGAGAATATTTACTTGGTAGTCCGATGATAACCTGTTAAACGGCTATGTTTCATGATAGTTGTTTGAATTATAGCATGTCGGCTTGCCTGGGGCTGTTTTGTGTTGTATTATGGCTGCATGGATCTGGTGTGGCTTCACCTATGAATACGAGGGTGATAAATAATGTAATCATGTTTGTTTACAATTTAATACAGTGCTCTTCATTTAAAAGTTTGCAGCTGTTGTGAAGGAAATGTTTGTGGGCTTTGCGCTGAGAGATTTGTGGACAGACAAGCCATGCCGTTGATGTTGCTTTATTCCTGTTAGAGATGTCTGCCTGGTATGTATTTCATTAACATTTAGGCTGGGGTGACTGGGTATATGGATGGGGTGTAAAGTCTGTGATATATTCTCATTTTTTGGTAGCCTTGAACTCTGTTTGGTGATGTCTGCTGATAGGTCCAGTTCTTTTGGTGCAGATGAACAGTGGGACTTTGCTTTGTTCGTTGTGCTTGGTTGTACTTGTTGAAAATGTTTTTTGAGATGCATGTGAATTCATCGGGGGTCTTTTGGAGGTGAAGCGGAAATGTTTTGTTGTAATACACATAAAAAAGAAGTTGGGATGGTTTTCGTGGTTGATTTTGTGCTGAAGAGATGGTGTTGGATTTAGGGGACGGGTGCTTGGGCATACATGTAAAGTATGTGCTGGGAAGTTGCCCCTTTCGTTTTTTTTTTAGATGGTAGCAAGTAAAGATCGGAGAGTGTTAATGATAGCTCGTGATGAAAAGGTGGATATAAAAGAACCTCACTGGTTCCCGCCAGAGCGCATAAACAATTTAAATGAAAATCTAGCCTCGAGAAGTTAGCTATCTTTTAACAGATATCCCGTGCAAGTAAACAGTCCAGTCATTTAGAGTGTCGAGCAAGCTTGACATTTGAACTTCATCTGTCAACGTCATGATAGAATGTTGAAATGCTGTTCTTTCAAGAGAGTTAAATTATGAAATGATTGTAGATGTTATCTTATAAAACACATTTGACCAGCTAATATTTTATTCTTAAAATATCAACAGTTAACTGGTTCTACTCAGCATAGTAACATCAAAGATTTTATGCATTATTGTTAATCTTACTGTTTTATTTCTGAGAGCCCAAGGCTCATAGGGCATCAATATATATGCTTTAATATTAAACTTTCACTGTTGTTTAGATGACTATAGAAGGTATAAGAAATACTAAACCACCATACATTCATGGGAAATTTCAAAGGCTATAATATCTAAGTAACAGAAAGATGATAACAATTAATATTTATCTGGTAGTAAAATACTCATAAGATAATTATTTGAAATGTTGCTTGACAGGCACATTATTAAACTAATTTACTACAGCATTAAAAAGACAGATTAAATCTATATAAGTTCTAACTTCCTATAATAAAAGACTTTACTTAAATATATGATATTACATATAGCTATCGATAGGTTATAACAATAAATTTCATACGCTGGTTGTAATCATAACAATTTTGTTCAATCTAAAGACTCTTATGGTATATTGCTGTTACCTAACTAAAAATACTCCTCACTATGTACCAAATCATTTTATCCTAGTCTTTAATCTAACATACATGACACAAATGTGGATTTAAATGTTTTCAATATTCATTCATTAATAACAACTAAATAGAAGTTTAATTACCACAAAACATATATATAGAAAAACTTACACATAAGTACACTCACTTTCTTATATATACCCTCACATAAACACGCAAACATGTACAAATGCATACTCACAATTATATATACACACACACTTACAAATACATACACAATAACTCTCACAATACTCAATATTTGAATACTTAATTTTAATATTTTATTTAATGTAGCAATTATTACGTTTTCATTAAACTACACTGTTTATGCTTTCTATATTTAATTTCTAAAGGTTCATTATAACTAATATAGATTGGCTACCTTACATACTATATGTATTATTAATACAAACTTATATTCAACCTATAACTATAAAACACAGGTCTTCAATAAAAATAAATTATCTAAATTTAAGTTTAAATCTGAAGAATATGGAGGTATTTATATAGCATCTTTGTTTCTGAATCCTACAGATTTGGAAGGATCATACAAAAGAATGAGGATGCTTCAATCAAAGTCTTAAGTTGCCATTTGGAACTTAGATCCTTAACATGACATATGGTATGTAATTATAATCTTTTTCTGGACTACCTCAAAGTCAATCTTTTACATTCAATTATAACCATTAAGTTTTAAATATTTTATTTAAAATAAATTTGGCAGTTATAAATATTATTAAGTTTCCTTTCTCACGCGTGGTAAACATATGAATTTTTATAACAACTAATAATAGAATTGATTAAATTTATATAAATAATCCAGTAAAGAAAGTAATGTAAAAGATGTATTGCTACTTACTACAGTAACTTAATTTAACTGAAATAATTAGAAATTGAATTAGATTAAAGCTAAACTGATTGGTTACGTGTATCTTAATATATTAGAATGCTTACTATATATTCAACTGTATACAATTAAACTCTTTGTGGTTAATGAGTGATTTTCATATATTTAAAGTTATTTTTCACTGTTAATAGAATACTCTAATTATTATAGAAATGCTGATAAAAGTTCTATTCTCCCTCTTATGAGAAACAAAAGGGAAGTTATATAATCTTTACTTGAGGATTACATCATTTTATTTAGACAGAAGCTGGTTTGATGTTGCTACTAGCTTAAGGGTTAATTTAGGTGATATTATGTCACCTAAATTGGGAGTTTTATACTCCAGACAGGATTGTGTTGTAAATATTGTTTTACTGTTTAGTTATAATAACAATTTTTTGATTGTCTTTTTGGTGTTCACCACTAATATGAAAAGAAAATACTTTCAAAAATACCCAAAAAGTAGTTGTGATCCTTCCAACTGGAAAATATCATACAGTATTACTTGTTGTCATTATATTATTAATGCCCAATGGTCAGGTTCCTTGCACATATTGTTTAATTTAAATGTCAGCTATAAAAAAGTATTTCTATCAACAGCAATGGCTTGAATAATCCAAATACGAGAGGAAATCTATTTAGATACCTTAAGCTTCATAAATCACAACTAATATTTTTACAAGAGACCCACCTGCTGTCGGAGAACATATCTAAACTTAAAAATGAAACATATTCTGTATTGGTAAGCTCAGAACACTCTCAAAAGAAAAGAGGAGTGGCCATTATGTGGAATAATACTTTGCCAATACCTAAAATAATGGATATCTACAAAGATAATAAAGAGATGTTTTGTGCTATAATTATAGAATTAAATAAAAAAAAATGTATACTCTATTTAATATATATTGGATTCCAGGTATAGGTACTAATACTGTTAACATCTAGACCAAATTGTACATTTTGCAAAAGGGAAATCAATAATAGCAGGAAACTTTAATTGCATTTTGGACTACAATGGCTCTTCTAATAAAGGTAAAAGGAAAATTTCATTGCCGCCTAAAAATTTAAAAGACTTTATTGAAATATTCCTTTTAAAAGACAGTAATAATTTTGTAATAATTCTGCTGATTCAAATTCATTGTTTTACACTTTTTATTCCCATAGACATAACTCACACTCTAGAATTGATAGAGTTTTGGTTTCTAATGATTTAATAGATTTTCTAAGCAAATCAAAAGTAATAATGTTCCCTATTTCTGACCATAATGCCATAACCTTTGAACTTTTCTTTAATAATAATCATACCATTCAAATCAAAAGAATACTTGCTTATATTACAAAATTAAAAGAATTTTAAGAATTCATCACAATAGAAATTCAAAGTTTTATAGACCTGAATAACACCAATAACATATCAGAAATATATACTTGGGATGCTCTAAAAGCATATTTATATGGAATAATTATGAGTTGGTATCATAATAAAAAAAATATGGGACAAAGAACTCTGTGATATACCACATGAAATATATATTTTAAAGCTTATTCGAAAAGCAGATATGGATATGAATGATAAACAAAAAGAAATAAATTCTCTAAATTATTATAAATTAATCAATTATTCAACAAATCCAGAATCCTTAAAATTATTGGTTAATAAAACTAAAAGATTAAATAAAATTAACCATATTAATGAAATATATTCCCCTCAAAAAAAGATGGTTACAAATTTACATAACAGTCTGAGTTTAGAGAGTTTTTTTAATAATATTAATCAAAATTGTAATACAATAGATCCTAAAGAAGATATAAAAAACTTTTGTTAATAAATATAATAATAAAAGATTATCTATAGAACAAAAAAAATTATAGACAAGTCTATATCTCTTAAAGATATTCAAATACAAATTAACAAATTATAACAAAATAAAGCCCCAGGAAATGATGATATTATTCCAGAAATGTATAAACTATTACCTAATTCAGCATTAAAATTGCTTCATGAAGTCTTTAATATCTCTCAAAATGTTATCAAAACCCCTCCTTCATGGAAATACACTTTTATCTCACCCATATAGAAACCTAGCAAAGACCCCACCAAATGTGCTTCATATAGACCCATTTCATTACTTAATATAGATTACAAAATGTTCATGTCCATATACGCTGATATATTAAAATAATTCTTAACAAACCTGATTGACGATGATCAAACAGGATTGATAGTAAACAGGAATTCTTATAACATAAAAAGAACTTAACTTTGATTGAATCAGTTAAACAATTAAATAAGAATTTGACATTAATTAGCTTAGATATTAATAGTGTGTTTGATTCTATTAACTGGGATTACTTATTCATTCTATTACAAGAACTAAATTTCTCTCATAAATTTATAAACCTCATTTTTCAGCTATATATAGGTAGTCAAGCATACATTAAAATTGGCACTAATATTTCTCAAAATATACCATTAGTTAAAAGCACTAAACAAGGATGCCCATTATCCCCTTTATTATTTACACTAATTATGGAACCATGGGTGAATTTAATTAGATGGGATAATAATATAATAAGTTATAATTTAAATTCCAATTCATCATATAAAATACAGATGTTTGCAGATGACATTCTTCTTATCATGGCTGATGAAAACACATCTATTCAAGCTCTCCTTAATAACATAAACCTCTTTCAAAGAAAATCAAGTCTAACTTTTAATAATAATAAAGCACAAATTCTCTTAATTGGTCCAAAACAATTTAATTTATATAATGATTATAAAAAATATTTAGCACAACCTAATCAATTTCTTTATTTAGGTATTTTAATTAACAAAAATATTAATGATATCATACAAATTAATTATAACAAATGCTTTACAATAGACAATTTGATAAAAAGGTAGAACAAAATACCTTTCTCTATGGATGAAAGACTTACTATTATTAAAATGATCCTACTCCCTAAAATACTTCACATTATTCATTCCATTTCTCAACTCCCCCAAATTTGATAATTAAGAAAATAAATGTAATATTTCAGAATTTTTTAAGGTTTTCAAACAAATCTAGAATTGCATTAACATATCACACGAAAAACTGGAATAATGGAGGCATAGCTATGTCAGATTTGGAATTCTATTCAATCTCATCTATGGTGAAAGTGATATCTCTTCTAATTGATACTGAATATCAAGCTAAATGGAAAAAAAATAATTGAAATAGTAATGTTGGATACCATAAAAAAATAATAATTCTCAAAAATTGTCACTTATAAATAATCCCTTCATTTGGACTTTAAACAATTAGTTTTCTATTTCCTCTTCTCAAAAATTTAAAAGTAATTATTTAACACTTCTGCTAAAATACTTTAGAAGTTTCATACTTAAATATGATATATATATATATATATATATATATATATATATATATATATATATATATAAAGACTGGTTATTCCTTCTTTTTCCCATAGCTTATACACAAGGAATTATTTTCACTTCAGATTATATCAAAATGTTTACATTTAAACTTAACTTTTGGTTATCAAATGATGACTTGAAATCAGTAAATATACTTAATGCTGAATTTAGGTTTGAATCCCTTCTTTGGTTGGATTTGCAAGAAGAAAGGAAATTTATACAAAATAATATTGATTTATTGTCTACTTCTGCAAAGAAAGTAATGCCTAATTTAATACATTACTTGATTCTGTCACTTCAGAATAATTCTCCATCTTCCAACAAATTATCACACACACACACACACACACACATATATATATATATATATATATATATATATATATATGTAAAGTTATAAAATCGGACTTAGATATTCTCCCAGACAGTTATTGGAACTCTTTCCATTTCATTAATAATCAATTTCCCACAGATAAACATAAAATCAATACATTAAAAAAAATCAAATCTAACTACATCTTTGCTAAGATGGAAAATATTTTCCTGGAAATATCTAAATAAATCCTTTATTACTCCTCTTATAAAGAGTAAAATTGAAAAAAGATATAAATTGTTGGAGGTGTAATAAGCATTTAAATGCAGATTGTTGCACATGCACATGTTCTTTGATTGTATTGAATTAAAAAAAATGGAAAGATATAAATGTTTTTTATGCAGGCTATACTCACAGATAACTTCACTTTAACTAAATCATTGATATTATTTAATACTCCAGTTCCAGCTTGTATAAAGGTATCTAATTACCCTTTGATTTTGTCTATGCTATCTATAGCGAGAAAATAAGTACTAGAAATTGGAAATCTAATTCCTCTCCATCAATACAAGAATTTAAAAATCTTCTTAACTAAGTATGTTGTTTGGAAAAACTGACCATTGGGAATAGATTGTTCAAAGAATACTTCTACACACTACAGTTGGAATAAAATATATGATTTGTTACAAAAGTAGTTGAATATTGCAGTAAATATTTTATATATAAAATGTGTTAATTTTATTAAGATCTATGGTGAACATTTTTTGTACATAGTCATAAATTATTTTTTTTGTGTAAAAGTTCAATCATTTAAGTTTATTGTATATTAAAATATTTCAAACAAAATTATTTTAGAAAAAAATACTTTTTTTGTCATCTTGTATTTTTCTTTTTCCCTGCACTTCTTTACTTGACTACATTCTGTTCCTATTTCAATTATTAGCCTGATTCCATTTATTTCCATACATGAAGCTTAAAACATTTTTTTGATAATGAACTGGGAAGTCTGTTGCTCTATCTAATATCTCCTGTTTTCAGAAGCAGTGTTCCTAACCATGTCTCTTTTTCTTTTCTGTCTTAGATATTGTGCATTTTTTGTTGACTTGCCATAATTAATAATACTTTGCTGTACTGAGAAATTTCTTAGACTTTACCCTGAATTTCAATACAACAATTGCAGTTTCAGTTCATCAATCACATATTCTAGCTAACTTGGTTTACAACTAGTCCTGCTCACTGGCTAATTGGTTAGTAATGAAGATTTATTCATAAAGTACATTGAATCTTTGAAATCCTTTTGTTGGCAAATTAATAATTTCATAAAGCTGATATGAAGTTAATGCCTCAAAGTTGGTATAGTCATTTACCACAGCATGTACTATACTGAGATATTGTGGTTTGTAAGCATAACTCATCAGAAATGATGTCTTATGCAAATAGACTTTCTGATATAAAAGTATTTACAAAGTAAGTAAATAAATTAATTTATAAGGAATATGGCATCTCCTTCATCCCAGACTGAGACAGGAGAAGTAGGCTTTACAAGCTGCAGCTTTACCAATGTATTCTGCTGCATTACTAAGCAGCCTGGTAAATATCTTTTATTTAGTTGTCAAATAAACTGCAACTCAATTGCAACATAGAACCTGCTCTCAGTTATCTCAGTGATGTAGGTCAGGAAAAAAGCTTTCAAAATCAGATCACTGGAGGGTAATGTTACATGCTACAGATGGTCCTGTCTAATGATACCTATTGGATAGTTGCATTGAGCACCTTTCCATTATGTCGAGCTATTGGTTAATGCACTGAACTTCAAGAACTTATGCAGACATGCACAAAACTTAAATGATAATGAGCCTCATTTATTATGTATAGCACAAATGGTACTTAAAAGCTGTGTGCACATAGCTGGTCTTGCATTAAGGTATACCTGACTTATTGGTAGCTTCAAATGTAGTATGGTTGCACCTTCTAGCATTGCTGGGGTGAGAAATATTGCTCTTATTACTGATCTTTATTATTATTACTCCTTATAAATGTACATATATTTATACATGTTGACATTTAATTCTTTGGCAAAACTGTCTGAAATACAAAATGTCTGTGGCATACTGGTGTATGAATGACCCCTAGGCATACAGGTGGATACATATACATCAGTGACAAACAAGGATTCCACATATGCATGTGTGCAGATAAATGGAAAAAGCCCCAGTGAACAGTACACATGGATCGACTGATAATATATCCACATGTATTGCTGGTTACCCTGTGCATTCTGTGTTATACTTACAAAAACTGACATGTTTTGAGCATATATGTACATTGCATGCTCATTGATAGTAACTAATGTTAGTATTGAAATATTGATATTATATTCATGGATATTCATTGATGCTTAGTAATGCGTACACTATAGATAACACCAGATTGAAAATATATCTGTGTTCATGTCTAGTTACCATGTCTGTGGTATGCCAATGGATATCAAGGCTTTCTGAGGGTTTCCATAACTTGTTAAATTGCTACTGTACAGAGACATTCTTATAATAGTAATATAGTAGTGGTTGTTAGTGCATTTCATCTCGTGCAGACAAAACATGGATGGAATTGTCTGCTTACTGTTTATCGTGTTGATATGTAGATTTTAATGCATAACAGTTCATGTTACTATGACTGCTTGTTTTCTGTAATTATTCTTTATAGGATCATGCTGCATACCATATATTGACAGTAACATTCATTGTTATGATGTGTCTCACTGACTGTGGTTGTGTACGAAAGTCATCCATCGTCATCGATTTACACATAACCAGGTCTATATTACATCACCAAAATCATATTCCAGCGAACACCTATTCACTGACATGTAATCAGTGAAAATCACTTCAGTGATTCGCTGAATTTACTAGGGGCAAGGAAATACTTGTCTGAATTACAAAGGTGAAATGTCTATGTCAATTGAACCCACCCAGCCCCCCACAACAACCAACTATATATACCAACTCTGAGATTGCACTACAGTGGAGAAAAGGGCAAAGTTTTGTTGTTGGCCAGCTATGTCTTTGCCCTGAGTAAATTCAGTGAATCACTGAAGTGATTTTTGATGATTACGTGTTGGTAAATAGGTGTTACCATGCAGGTGCACCTACAGACAGAACAGGTATCATTTTCCACTATGTGTAGACCACAACTGTGATGTATGATAATCATGTTGCTGTTTTCCATACACAGGTACATCTGTATAACATCTGTACCGTATCCCATGTGGGTGCCTCCATATCCTGTTAGTGTGGTCTGTATGTTATCATGCACCTCTGCCTACAGTCATGCCTGTGTTGCATACCCACATGTTGTGTTTTGTTTGTTTTTCCTACTAAAGGATCCACATTATGACAGATGACAGAGGGGGGATGTAACTGGTAAGACATTTCCTCTGTTTCCTACATGTCAGTGCTGTTAGTCCTATTGTTGTCCTCCATTAATACTGTGTTCTTCTACACCTGCATAGGACTACTGCCATCCACACAAAAGCCTTGACCTACCAGTATGTATACTTACCTACTATGTATTATACCTCTGTTGGAATGGTAAGTAATGGTAAATATGTACTTAGTAAAACTGTCTGGATGCCTTTGTTTCCCTACAACAGTTGCATTTCATCCTCACCTCCACTGCTAGATTCCCATGACCCCATTTCAGGTATGTCTTATTTTGTTCTTACTCACATATGTCATATTTGTTGCAAATGTAATGTAAATGTTATCTCTGCATTATATAGGTTCCATGAGCCATGCTCAGATATGATCTCCTGGTATGTTTTTATCATCAAACAGCGTTGTCATATATAGTTGTCCCATATGGCAGTACTGAGCTGCACCAAGTAATTTCTGTCAGTGTATCTGATCTGTGTCCTCTGTCCTTTCTTGTAGCACATCCACTTCCTCTCTCCTCCAGTAGCCCATCCCCTGATCCTGGGGTGAGATGTGATGTCCTTCACTATGTTATCATGGCCTTTGACACACATGACACAGATCTGGTCATACAGTCTGGTCAAGATGATTTCAGCCATGTAGATCAAGCTGTAACCTCAAACACAGAGGAAAATGTGTCCAGCCTTTCAGTTAATGTGGGGCCATCAAATGTTGGACAGGATGATGCCTGTGCATCACTGTCCCATGTTGAGTCTGTTGGTGATGTTGACTGTTCTCCATGAAAGAACGATACTGCCCAGTACAGTGCACATGTGCGTGTAGCTGGTGTGCATGGGCATGTGTCATAGGATGTCTGCTTATTCCTACAGGCAAATTAATATTTCCAGTGATGTCATTGATCTGACAATCATGTACTTCCCATGCCACAAATCATGTCATACACCAGATATATGTGTGCTGCATAAAGGTCAGGAATGTAGAAACGGAGAGTTCATGATGGCAATTGCTGCAGCGCATGACAGTATGTTATCTGTGGCACTCTCTTTTTAAAGCCTGATAATAACAATGCACAGCAGTACCATAGTACTTACTAGGTGTTACATGCCCTGACTATGTTTAGCCAATTAGACCCACACTTGCCCATCAGGCATCGATGTCTGTGCTGCAAAGTGCATGCAAATCCACTGTTGGATAACCCACTGTGTGCCCAGCAGTCAAGACCAGACAGTCAATTCACAATTGTGTCCCTTCACACAGTGTGTCTCCACATGCTGGTATCAGTACATCAGGCTACTCAGTAGAGCAACATGGCTCGAGTATTTTCATAAGTGGCAGGTGCAGCTAGGACTATGGTTTGAACCACCAGGGTGGGCACCTTTGACTGCATTAGAGTAACACTAACAGTTGATCCAATGTGTGTCATGTAGTGTTATTCTGACCTATGATGATGGCTGCATCCTGTTGTTGATAACTATTCCCTCTTTTACATTGACACATGTTAATAGTGATTTTGACAACAGTAATCAAATATGCAATGATTTACTTTCATGTTTGCATGATTTGATAGTGGACAGATAGTGATGGGGTTTACATTATAATTTCCCTTGTTGTCTGCCATTCACACATGCAACACTATGACTCCGTATGCATACCTGTGTCACCTGTGGCCTGATGTGATGGCTCCTCTTATTATTACATTATCATTTTATGTATGTTTATACTGTTATATGTTATGATCATGTTATATATGATGCACGACGTGTACATCTAGTGGGTCATTTCCATTAGATGTGATATGTGGGGGCAACACACAAACATCACTGTTTACTCTGTGTACTACTGTACAGGCAGCTCATCCTGACTCAAAGGTGTGTGTCAGATGGAGGGCTAAAATTTCAAAGAGGAAGATTCTAGGGTGACTCTTTTTCACCACCTTCCTACTTTCTTAAAATTGCCACAGAATCCATTGCCTACCCTGTCTCTATACTCATAAATCAATCCATTACTGAAGCCTGATATATGGAAATCCTTCTTCACAATCCCTCTACACAAGGGCAGAAACTCTACAGACCCTTCATAACTATAGGCCCATAGCTATTCTGTCTCCTGTCTCCAAAATTCTGAAAAGTGTGTTCACACCCAGTTACTCAAACACCTGCTTACTTCCACACAACATGGTTTCAGGCCACACCATAGCACATCCACTGCACTACTTTCCTTCACTCAAACTGTATCTGAGGCCTGAGACAATAACATGCTAGTCTCCTGTCTATTCCTTGACCTATCTAAGGCCTTTGACACTGTCATCTACTATAAACTTCTAACTAAACTCTCTGCTATCTCTGTAAACTCCAGTTACCTTTCAAATAGGCAATACTCTATTTGCTGGCAAGCTGTCTTCTCCCCCTTCCTTCCAATCAAAACTGGAGTTGCACAAGACTCTGTCTTAGGCCCCCTTATGTTTAATATTTTCACTAACAACCTACACTCAGCTTGTAAACTCTTAACACTGCTACAATATGCTGATGACTCCACACTTATTACAACTGCTCATAGCATTCCTGATCTCTTAGTTAGCACTCACTCAGCACACCTTCTCCTCTGTTGAAACTTGGATCTCTGAAAAATCAACTTGTACTAAATTCTAAAAAGATAAAACTACTTCTCTTTCTTCCTAGAACACTAGCTCAACACAAATCCTTCTTTACTATCATCTCCCTTAACAATAGTATCATAAAACCTCAATCCCATACCAAACTACTCGGCACCATAATTGATGATGAACTAAAATTCGACATACATGTCCAACATTGCATAAAAAAAAACTATGAGAAAATTTGTCTCCTCTATCAAAATCAGAAATTCCTTACACCTCCCTCCAAGCTCTCTCTGGCTCAGTCACTCCTATTACCTTGCCTTCTATATGCAGCCCATATTCTCATAAATATTCAATCTTCACTTCTATCCAAACTTGAACAGACATACAATAACATTGCTAGATTTGCCATAAATCTCCCTTACAATTCCCATCACTGTCTTGCCTTTAAAACACTTCAATGGTATGAATCGTCCAACCAAGTACTTCTTCCTCAGTTACCTATTACACACTCCATTTTGAACAATCCCTCTTCCTGCCCCACTATCTCCAACCTAGTATCTTATTACTCCTCCTCAGACACCTTTGCACAACTGACAAACACCTCCTCAACATCTACAACCTTAAAAGAACCTTGGAAAGACACGTTATAAGTATTCAGTAGCCATTCATTCATGCCTGAAATACAATCCCCCTCAATATAAGAAATATTTCAAATAAATATATGTTTAAATGAGAAATAAAATACTATCTAGTAAAGACTAGGTCCTGACCTTGTCAACCCTCCACATGACAACTAACCTCCTTACTCACCCTCTATTTCTTTCTTAATTTATTACCTCTTCTTTCCCTTTGTCATGTATTCTCATTTTTCCCTTCTGCATTAATAGCACAAAGGTCCTTCTAATGCTACGTGCTCCTATGATTTAATACTGAGAATACTTATCATGTAATGCATACTACTGTCATGGTTCTTGTATTGTATTACAGAATGCTGTGCTGTGGATTCACATCTCATATATTTATGTTCTCTGCTTATACACTGAACACTATGTATTTTGTTTTTTTTTTTTTAATTTTTTGCATGATTTTTTTTTTGTCTTCTGTTGATTCTAAATTGTCTGGAGCTTTTCTTCTCCAGTCTCCATTGAAAATGGGCCATTGGCTCAGTTGTACTAACCTGGTTAACAAAAGTCAAATAAATAATAAATAAATAAAATAAGCATGTGAGTATACTCCATGGATATAGAAGCAAAAGTCCAGTGAAAGGAAACACCTGACAGGTAGAAATAAAATCAAAACAGACTTTAATAAATCCAAATCATAAGGTCACAAACTTTCAGACTTGTGTCCTTCTTCGATGTGTAAAGAAAGAGATTTTTTCAGCCTCAATTAAATACCATCAGTGTAAAATCACATGACACAGCTCATTAAACTAGAAATTTCTTCTTAAAAGTATAGCCTTAAAAATGTAGAGTATTAATGTATAGCATATACATAATGTAACATAAAAAATACAAAATACATATGCAGATAAAAAAAAAATATACAAACTCATTTTAGCTATTTTTTTAAACCATCTGTTTCTTTTTCAGTACTCTTTTAAGACTTATATTAGTATTAACTCCAGGTTAACCATCTGCCTGAAATATGTTTTTATCATTTGTTAACCGGGAAAGTCCAACTTGGAATGAAGCCAATTTTTAGTGGAGGCCCAGGAGAAATGCTCTAGACATATGTCTTTGTAATGTGGCAGGAAACTGGATCACCTTAAGGAAACCCACATGAATGCAGGGAGGACATGTAGACTCTGCACAGAAGGCACCCCAGTTGAGAATCAAACCAGAGAACCTTCTGCTGTGAGGTGACAATGCTACCACTGCACCACTGCACCACTCACTCATATCCATTCCTACTCACTCATCTCTAGAGCATTATTAATATCACCACCTCTAATCTTTGGATATATAGCATTCATAACTTCGAATTTAAATCATTGCTTACAGCCAACATCCTCAAGATGTTTTGCTAGTGCATTTGCATTCACCTTCCTCCTGATGTCTGATTTATTTTCAGTAATTCTATCCTTCAACCTATGTGTACATTTACCTATGTAAAATGCAGTACATTCTACCCAGGTAGAAAGATAGACATTGTTGCATGTAGTCGATCCTTTAAAAACATATTTTTCCTTGTTAGGGGGTGTATAAATTCATTATCAGACAGTATATCAGAACAGCATGAGCAGTTATGGCATGGAAATGTCCCTACTCTATTAATTGGTCGATTGTCTTTCAAGCGTAAGTCTTTATAACACAGGCATTTTTTTAATCTGTTACAGTTGCTATACAAAAAATTAGGTTTATCACCAGTAATATTCCTAATCTCTGGTACTGAGGACAGTAGACTAGTAGACTCCATTTTGTAGAAATAATATTTTTAACACCTCTTGTCCTCCTATTATACATTGTTGGATAGCGTAAAAGTTCATATTTCGTCCTAGTAATATTACTGTTATGAGCAGAGCTATTATCAGAGAAATATGGTTTCGCTATATTGTTTCTCTTATTCAATATTTCTATTTTCAGATCTTCCAAATTGTCAGCATGAGAAACACGCACCTTAAAGTCAGAGACATCTCATGCATTTGTTGTTCACATCTCTCTTTATTAGTATTTAGTCTATTGGCCCACGATAGCTGACTCTTTAATACACCCTTAAATACATGGTCAGCACGCATACTACTCCTGTGCGTGTACTTGTTGCATGCAATTCCTTTCTATAAATAGATGTAGTAATGAAATTCTCTTCTCACTCTATGCTAACATCTAAGTAATTCATTGCATTTTCAGAATGAGAAATGGTAAACTCAAGAAACTTAGTACTATTGTTAAGATAGTTAACAAAAATGGCAAGTTTTCCCATGTCCTCTTTCCAAATTAAAAAAAAAAATGTCATCCATAAAACACTATAAAACAAAATGTTCTCTACAAATTGCGATGGACCTGTGTAGATGAATTGCACCTCTCATTGTCCAAGCATGATATTCCCATATGTATTAGTCCAGGGAATACCCATAGCTACTCCCATTTGCTGATGAAAAATATCAGTCTCAAACATGAATATGTTTTTGCTCAAAAGCAATTCTAACAGCTCACAGACAGTTTCAGTTTCCCTTCCCAACATCTTCCCATGTATACATAAAAATGGCCTTATACTATCAATGGCAAAATTATTAGGAACAACTGTAAAAAGCAATTGTCTACCCATTGTAGCAAAGATATAATTCAATTCACAGTTTACTGTATACAATTCATAAAGGTAGTGTAAAAATCATTAACGTCCTTAATGTACCTTTTTAATTTTGGGAGAAACTTACTTAAAACATGCTGGAGGTAGATTGAGATGGGCTCAGTGACCCATCCTCCCCAAGATATGTATTTTGGAAAGGCCATTGATGACAGGTGTAATGGGACATGGAACACAAAATATATTAAACATTTCTAAAGAAATATCACCAATGATCCGCAGTTCATAATCAACAAGGTTCACATTAGAAATACATTTTTAATGCACTCATATGGATTTCTTTAAAAGTAGAAGTGTCACTTAAAAATTCTTTCATTGCTGTTCATAATCAACTCTATTCATAATTACTACGGTCCCACCCTTGTCAGCTTGCTTAATTATGAATTCATTTCTGTTCTGAAGCCTCAAAAGTGCATTATATTCACTAGGTTTTAAATTATACCATTTTCTCAAGTCCTGCAGAGCATAAAACTCATGAAGCTCCCTTTCACAAACAGTATAAAATGCATTCAATAAGGGGGGGGTATGCTGGTGCGAAAGTACTTGCTTGTTTACACGTTTGTGTAGTACAAGATAGTGTTTCTTTAAAAATGAGTTTAAAATTCAAATTTCTAATAAATACCTTGATTTGAGTGATTGCTTCCGCAACCATATCAGTAGTAGAAGGAATAAACGTTTGTCCTTTCTGTAATAGTTCAAGGTCCTCATTGGTGATATTATAACCAGATAAATTCACCACTACCTCTGAGTCCTGTTGTCCATGTTTCTTGAACAGCTCCGTGTTTGTGGGCGGTACTCTGCCATCTTGTCCCTCCTCTTTCTTCTTTTCCTTTTCCTCGTCCTCTGGATTGGTCACACCTCTTCATATTCACTTTCAGTGGTTGGTGCAAGCAAAAAGGGGGGCATTGAAGAATCCCGGTGTGAGAGCAGTTTCATTGATCTCCATATTAGGCACAAATACTGAGGATGACTGAAGAGGTGTAAAAGGGCTAATTTTATTCAGATTCTGAGCAGGAACATTGATGGTATTGATATTTCTCATTTTGTCGTTAGTTCATTGCATGTTATTCAGAGTGAAAATACATGCATAGAACCCTTTTGAGCTTTATGACTCCTATACAGTTTTTCTTCCCCTGTCTGTTTATTTGGTTTAATCGCCCTTTAGGATAGGCGGAAATTTTTTCCGACTCAGAGTCTTTTATATCTCTCAATAGCTTGCCATTTTTGGTATTTTGTAGTTTCTCATTGTAGTTATCTAATTTGTCAAGCACTGGGTTATAGAGGGCAACATTAACATTAAATCCGGTAGGCTAATCAGTTCATTTTCAAGTTGGAGTATCTTGCCCTGCAATTCATTTTCAATTTTACAGAAGAATTGACTGATCAAGAACATATACTCCATACTTAGCCTCAAATTTAAAGTCTACCATTTTTGTAGGAGCTCAGGGTACACATTTCCGTAGGAAGGCATTTGTAGTATCCTGAGACCCTGAGGAACGATTCCAAGCTCTAAGTACATCAAAAAACTGAAGCATTGCCATTGTAGATTTTAAAAAAAGGTGTACCCTTTTCTCAAGTGCCACAGTCTTATTCTTAAAAGTTTTGTTTAGTTCACTCATACAGACATTATACAGGCTGTGTCATATCAAAAATCTGTTCATTGCCCAAGCCTGATGCAAAAATCAAGAACAAAGTAGCAGAAAGGACCAGCACTAAGGTAAACATTCACTGAGACTGAGTCATTTATACACCCCCTAATCAGGAAAATATGTCTTTAAAGCATCAGCTACATGCAGTACTAGCAACATTATCTACCTTGCTATCTGTGTAGAATGCATTGCATTTTACATAGGGAATTGCACGCATAGGTTGAAGGATAGAATCATTGAGCATAAATCAGATATAAGGAGGAAGGTGAACACAAATGCACTAGCAAAACACGTTGAGGATACTGCTCTAAGCAAATATCTAAATTCTGTGTTATGAATGTTATATATCCAAAGATCAGAAGTGGTGATATTAATAATGCTCTAGAGGTGAATGAATAGGAATGGATAACACTACTTCAGGCAGATGTTGCACCTGGAGTTCATGCTAATATAAATCTTAAACCAGTTCTTGAAAAAGAAGTAAATGGTTATAAGAAAATAGGTAAAATTAATTTATATATTTCTTTATCTGCATATGTATTTTGTATTTTTTATGTTATATTATGTATTTTTTATGCTATACATTGATACTCTAAATTGTTAAGGCTATACCTTTAAGAAGAAATTTCTAGTTTAATGAGCTGTGTCATCTGATCTTACACTGATGGTATTTAACTGAGGCTGAAAAATCTCTTGATTTCGATTTGTTGAAGTCTGTTTGGATTTTATTTCTATGTGTGAGGTGTTTCCTTTCACTGCAGTTTTGCTTCTATTTGGACTTTTGATTGTCTCTGTGAAGCTTTACTTTAGTGCTGGTCCTTTCTATTACTGTACTCCATGGTTATAACAGAAGGCAGAGATATACAGCAATTATTGATCATACTAACAGGATATGCAGACATTTATGCTAGATGTATTGCTGATGTTGACATTTTGATAGGCATATGCTAGTGAACACCACATTACACATGTTACTGTCAGTATTTTCTATATACTGTTTTGGTAAGATTATATCCTATAACACTTACATTGTGCATCCTCATCAGGTGTGCAGCCACACCCACTCATGATGTAATTCTACTGCTGTAACGCATGTGTAACTATACATTAAAGAAATGTGCAATAATGTCTTTCAATAAGAGTAACTGTATCCTGCACTGTTTGTGAACATTGTACATACTGTACATCCTGGAAGACTTGCCTCAATACCTCCCCTGGATATCTGGTGATCCTAGTAGGTTGTGTAATAGGAGGCCGGGAACATCATTATCTCATCTAGGGGAAGCAATGGTGGCCACTCCCAGTCTCATTATCTGCCCTGTCATAATGGCATAGTCTGTTGGATGCATGGAGGAGCAACATCACCAGTAGGACTTCCTAGCTGTATTGTGACCACCAACAGCATTTATCATGTGTGTCAGATCTATCCGCCCTAGATTCCTCCACACACTATTGCCCATCTGTCCAAGCAGGCTGTGTCCAGCTGTTATATTTTCATTTTCTCTATGTGAGAAATTGTCTCTCCTATTGTTGTCCAACATCTGGAAGACAAGATGATATGCACATCTTAAATTTTCTATAGGGGCTCACATATTTACATGGCAATGTTAAAAACATATGTTAAATGAATGTCTCACCTCTCATTTATGGTGCATAGCTATGAAAAACAATCTATGTACTGTACAGATAATCAGAATGGACACTACAAACATGTCCTAAGAGCCAATCCATATACGTTTATAGGTTTATAGGAGATTACTATGCTAACAGCTCAAGAGCCCTTACAAGTCTAGCCAATTTTATCCAGAGTTTGCACAATTTTATATCCCTAGGGGAAGGATAACAAAGGTCAGCAAGTGGGATTTTGACAATTTTTACAGATTGCCTTTGTCCGTGAGGGACATGGGTGACACCCAGGGAATGAATATGCAATTTCCCATCCATTGGTCCAGATTGCGCTTGAAGATGGTCAGGGAGGGGCTCTGCTTCACATGAATAGGAAGCCTGTTCCATTACAGGGGCAGTCTCTGGGACCCAAATCTGTCTCTCCAGCATGACCTGTTCATGTCAGAGATCAGGTTTAGATTCTTGGAGCAGGTAACCGTTGTTCAGTTAGTTTTGAGAATATGCAACATTTCTGTCTGGGCTGGGTCAGAGACTGCCTTGGAAGTCAGGCATAGATCACCCCTCATTAAACAAGTAGGAAACTGAAATTAGTTGTTGTGTCTTTCAGCTTTTCCCGGTTAGGAGCTGCCACAGTGGAACTCTGGTCCGCTAATAATTGGCAGTAGATTTTTACATGCCGTGTTGCCGGCTCTGACACACAACCTTCAACGAAGGTATGCCCATTCATGCATGTCAACACATAGAAGACGCTCTAGCTGAGAATCGAATAGGATAATGTCTTACTGTGAGGCGACAATGCTACCGCAGCACCAGGAAACTGAAATTAGTGATAGGGCTTTTAACCAGTCTTCATATGACATGCTGGTTACATCCTGCTTTTTTTGGTGAGAAACCTCTGAGGACAGTCCAGCTGTTACAGGTGCCTATGCAAGATACATGCCAAAGGGTGTATTGTACTCAATTATTGGTATGATGAGGGCCGAGTACAGAGGTACTATGACATCCTTAGATCTGGATGTTATGCCCTTACTTATAAACTTGGCCATATAGAAGGATTTCCTCACCCCCATGAACACATGGTGGTCAAAGTTCAGTTTACTATCTGAGTAACCAGATCTCAAACCACTGGGTCCAGTCTTAGAGGGATGCTATCAATACTGTAACAGGCATATTTGATTTTCCAAAGGTTATTATTATGCATTTATTTGCATTTAGTTGAGATCATGGCTCTAACACCAATCATTAGTCTGTGTCATTCCTTTCTGTAGGATATCACCATTGTTTGGTTAGTCAGTGGTTGCCCCCACCTTGCAGTCATGAGCAGACTTAGTCAGCCAAAGGCTGTCTATATTTGTCTTGACATTTGAGAACTATATCCCAAATAGCAGGGGGGCTTCAGCACTGAGTCTTGTAGTTCCCCATTGGTGACTGGCCTCTTGCTGGATATAGATACCCCCATTCTAATAATGTGTCCTATCCATGAGCCATTTGGCTATCCATCTAGTGATATATAAATTTATGCCCAATTGTGTGACTTTATCTATAATACCCAAGTTGACTATTGTGTCAGATGCTTTGGCCAGGTCAAGATAGGTAATATGCACTGCCTTACCCTCATCCAACGCCTTGGGGATCTTCTCAAAGAAGTTCACCAGATTGAGTAAGGAGGAACCACCCTTGACCAAGGCAAGCTGGATTGGCAATAGAATCTAGAGACCCCAGATTTCAAGACTATCATTTCCATAGCCTTACATATGAGGCTAGTAAGACTTATGGGTCAGTACTTTCCTGGGTCATTGATGGTCCTCCCTTGTGCAGAGGGATGACTGCTGCTGTCCTTCACTCTACGTGGACAAAGATTGTTTGGAGACTGTGGGTAAATAGAGATCCAAGTGGTTTCACTAGGTCATGGTTCAACCTATGTAATAGGCACCCTGGGATTCCATCAGGGCCCATTAATACCATGTTTCTAGCTTTAGAGAGCACAGTGATGACCTGTCCTTTTGTGTTAACAGGCAAAAGAATGGTAGTGGATATTTCTTGGGGAATGACTGGAGGTGATGTGGGGGGGGGGTTGAGCTGAATTTATTGGCCAGCAGGTTTGCAACTTCTTCTGGCTAAGTATAGTTAGTACCATCTACAGCTAACTCATTGTATTGTGTTTCCCTTAAGATTTTGGACACAACTAAAAATGCATTGTTTTTACCCTTTGCATGAAAGACTATTTTAGTCTCATATGTAGCTTTTGAGGACTTGACTAGTTCTCTGATTGTCTGTTGAGACTAATGAGGGATTTCTTTCTCTGTTGTGTACATTCATTATTCTGTTGCATGATCTATTCATGCCAGGGGTCCACCAGGGTGACTTCTTTTACCAGCTAGACCTGAGTTTAGTTAGGTCAGGTACTGTCAATTCTATGCAGTTGTTTAAGTGTTTGTACATGGCGTTCGTGTATACTTCTGTAAAGGCTTTCATGTTTTTAGGGCTGGGAGAGCTTTAAAATTACTTATGCTATCAGTTAATAGAAGGTAATTTGCCTTGGAAAAATTTTAGGGTTTTAAGGTTTGATACCATTACATTTATTTCAAAAGATACTGATAAATTATCCTAGCTTACCAATGAGGGCATTACATTGTGTGTGTGGGAGGAGTGCAACACTCTCCCATGTTTGTGAGTACTATATTAAGGATATTTGCGCTCCTAGTGGAAATGCAGACCAGCTGTTCCAGAGGATTTGCAATGGCAAAATCCTGGAATCTCAGAGCCTGCATGTTAGTGGTCATGTATGTTAACCCTGTTTATGGAGGGTTAGTTAAAATCTTCCACTAGTAGTGTGCTGGGCTGAATGGTAAGTGGTTCTAATAACTTTAATTTTGCAGAGTGATTTTAATGGTTCTTGGTTGGGGGACCTGTAGCTAGTGATGTTTTGGCTTTTATCTTGGGCATTGAGTAACTCAAGTGAATCAACCTGCTTGACCAATCTTGTAATATGATTGTTTTTATGTAAATTGTAACACCTTCTTCTTTCATTTTTTTCTTTTTCAGAGGGTAGTCTGAATGTGTGATAGACATTGTAGCCTTGCACTGCTGGGGTACTTTCTGCAGTCTTGAACCACATCTCTGTAATGGCACAGATGTCAGCATTCTCAAAAGTGAGGAGATCTTCCAGTGAGTGCAGTTTATTGTTAAGAATCTTAGCATTGAGCAGTAGTACCTTCAACTTGGCATTAGAAGAATTTGTTATGTTGGTAGGTCTATTGATTTGGCACTGCCTCAAAATGCACTATGGGGATGGCTAATGCCTTAGCCACTATTCAAAAGTCTAGAGGCAATAGGTGTAGACTATTTCTGGCAAAGCAGCATGGTCTGTTGATCATGTCTTCCCAGGCTGACAAACACTGGATTCCCTTTGAATGACACCATTAGTTAAGCCATTTATTGAAGCCAATCATTTTCTGTTTGTATTGTGATATCATTCTTGGTGGGGGTAGAACATTACTCAATACAAAGCTCACACCTGCCAGTGACATGTATTACGAGAGGACCATCGTGTCTCTCTTCATATAATCCACAGAGGTACATCTTAGGTCATTCACATGGACTATGACTGAGTTATACTGGTACCTGGGGTTGAGTGAACTGAGCACCTGCATAATCTGGCAAATCCTGACCCCTGACAGGCAACTGACTGTATATCTCTCTTTATTTAGCTTGATGAGAAGGGTGTCCATGTGTCACAGAATAAAGTATCCTATAACCAAGATGTTTGAATACTTGGTGTTTCGCCTTAGGGGCTTGATTGTGTAGATACTGTTATGTGTATTTTTATGTGTACTGTTGGGGTTTACTTGGTTTTGTCTGCAGGTCTTCTCTAAGGGTGGTGTACTAGAGGCCTCTGAAGTTTTGGTAAGTTACTTGTGAGTACATTTGCATATGTGGGTTTATGTGTTGAGTCCTTATTTAGTGAGGAAAATGATCTGTGTGTGCTGACAACCTGTTTACCATTTGATTTGTCAGTATGTGAGAGATGTGTCTCAATTTTCATAGTGTGATTGCATCTCTTACATACTGTTTGCTTGTTTCAGGATTAAGTGGCTGTCAGTGTACATGAGACAATTGCTACATTACCTCAGGATGCCCATGTCCACCAGGCTGGCCACTGAGATAACAGTAAAGTGCCTATCCATCTTTTCATTTTTTTTTACTATGGGTTTAACCAGGGAGAAGAGTGGGGAAATTTAAATGAACTGGGATGATAATACACAGACGGAAAATGGGTGCTATAATTGGTGTGAACTACAGCTACCCAACAAGCCAGTGCTGCTGTGCATACAACTCAAATGGTCTAGAGCATCAGGGGACCGGGGAAGGCTGCAGAGATAGTTATTTTAAGGGAACATTTTAACTTGAAAGTGTTTGCATCTATATAGGGCAGTGCTAAACATTGCTGCGCAGAGAGCTGCTTGATGCAAACATTAGGCTTATATAGAATCAGAAAAAAAAGCAAGTGCTGCAACAACAAGGCCCATGGACCAGTCAGGAAAACACGCAATAAGCTTTCAGCCAACAGTCCCCTAGTCAGATAGTTTTGTTACAGCACACAAAAACTGTCACAAAAACTATACTATAGTGTGAGAAATTAACAAATAATATGGGATACATATTAAATACAATAAAAATAATCAGCAGAAGTGCAAAATGATACTTATTGCCATTCTTTTAGCACTGGATAGCTTTAGATGCAGCAGATTCTCTGTAACTCTTAGATGAAGTAGCCAACCAAGAGCAGCTCTGAGAAATTGAGCACAAACCCACACAATCAATGGGCCTACATAGAATCAGAAAAAAAAACAAGTTTTACAACAGCAAGGTCTAAAGACCAATCAGGAAAACAGACAATTAACTTTCAGCCAAAGGTTCCCAACTCAAATAGGTTTGCTACAACACACTTCTGCCACAAGAGTGAAGTCTGAAACCACACATTCTTTATAGTAGAGTCCAAAGTGCAAAACTAGCAGACACAATGCAATTATGTATTACAGCAGCAGTGAAAACAGTTCAGCTTTGGAACTCTACTAAAGTGTGAAAATGTAACAAATAATGCAGAGTTCTTATGAAATACTGTAAAAATAATCAGCTGAAGTGCAAAATGATACTTATTTTGGTTCTTTTAACAATAGATGTCTTTAGATGCAGCAGATTCTCAGTAGCCATCAGGCAAAGTAGCCAAACCAAGAGTAGCTTTCAGGAATATACCTTAAAATCATCAGCATACATATGTATAGCTTGCAATCTGTTCAACAACTTTGTACAGGTAGGATTTAAACCCATTCAAGTAGATGTTATAAGTATGGGCCAAACACATAACCAATGTGCGACAACGCCAGTACTCTAACAGTGGCATTGCCACAGTTACATGCCCAGCCAGGCACAAGTAACAATTCTGCCTCAATAATGGGGAATGCATCTCAGATAGTACTGCAGTCAGTGACAGTCAACATCATAAATATGGTCATCATGATAGGGTTCACAACACAACTACTGACATTTATGCAGAAATAATGCAGTAAAAAGATGACCTGTTATACAGTCCTGACTATATATCACCACAAGAAATAATATAAATGCTAAGCCATCCTAATGTTGCCTATATCCCATTGATGTTACCACAACTACTACTACTATATGATTCAGAATCAAATAGTATCTGTAAATCAGTCACTGAACATAAAATTTACAGAAAACCTTGTAAGTCATATGTTCCACACATATACCTCAGCTGTTACAGGTTATTCTGCATTACTATGGATATATGTTGTTTCTATCTGCATCAGTACTTCACTGTGTCTGGTTTGTTTGTAGCCACTCAACTGCATGTGGGGAAAGCCTTCTTGTTATTGATGGACATGTATATATATATATGCATGCATATTGTCAAAGTTTATCCCCTTCATTAAGTAAATGAAACATTGTAATGCAGAGAATTTCAAACATATGCATGGAAACATGTTTCAGTTGCTTAACACAGCATACTATGAACATAAGTATGTGATAATAGCACTGTATTTCACCAGGGCAATACAAGCAGGTGGCAGCATACCTTAGGAAGCCAGCTTTCAGTCAGCTATATCCCAGTGTGAAGTTAGCTAAATGAACACAGATTAAAGTACCATTTGCGCTATACATAATGAATGAGGATCATTAGTGTTCAATGTTTTGGAATCCCATTAACGAATGTCTGCATACGTTCTCAAATCTCAGCACATTAACTAATAACTTGGCATATACAGCGCACAACTGTCCAATCAGTATCAGTAAATGAGAATATCTGTAACATGTGCCCAGTGTCCTCCAATAGTCTTACACCATCCTGCATGCTCCAACTTTAAAATGAAATATTGATATATATACTCTTATCATACCATAGCTACCTGCGAACTCAGCATTTTTTTGAAGGCATTTTTCTACAATGCAATGCTACTTCAGCAAGGAAGTCAACCAAAAAGAGGCTTCACTGAGTTTGGGCACTAAACTGGACAGACAAGAAGACAAAACAGATGCTCACTGTCTATGCTGGATATGAGCAGAGGAAGTGAGCACACCAAAGGAACATTTGTGATGATCGACATCTAGAACTGGATTGTGCATGAGCACTGTGGATAGTCTGGAATTTACCAGAATGGTGTGCTGGACCACCACTGCTATGATGACCCTATTGGAAGGCTGTAGAGGATCTTTGCCAGAGGATCACAGAAGTCTGATGCCAGCCACCAGATGCCAACAGTAAGTTATATAATGCACACCTTAATACCTGCATTATCATAAAAGTGTTTTGAAGTGTATTCCATGATTGTCTACATTACAAATTTGTGTATGGAGTTGGCATAATGGTTAAGGTCATCACCTCATAGATACAGGGTTTAAGTCTGTCCTCTGGTTATTGGATAGGCCTAAAATGGCCCTTCAAGGTAGTTAGCCTAGTATTCACCTGTAATAATAGTAATTTACATGGAGTGATTTTTCTTCTACTCAGTAAAGTTAACAGTCATGTGTCAATGCATTCTGAGGTTATCCAGAACTACACTAGGCCAGTGTAAACATTATACAGGACTGTTGGTTATAACTGCATATTAAAACAGAGTTCCAACATACTACTTATAGTGATATTCAATAATATCTGCTTTTTAAACATCTAAGGAACTGTGATGTTCCTTAGCACAACTGGTTAAGCACTATGGCAATGTGAATGCTGTTTGCCTATGTGTGGGTTCAAATCCCAATATAACTTAACTTTTAAGCATTATTGTCAGCAATTCATGTAATATTGCACATCACATATGAAATATCTATATTTTTTGGTAACTTACATAGTACATATTTTTATACATCTATCATGGCCGTAATGCATTGATGCCTATAGCACTTAAACTGCAGATGACTATGCATTTTTCTGTAATCCATAAAGCTTCTAGAAACATATTACAATATACTTTTGTATGAGTGAAAACTGATAGTTATACATACATTAATAAACCCTAAAGTTAAAAATTAACAGCACACTTTTACAATTAAAGTCTGCTTTCATCAGTTTAATAAATGTAAGACCAATGCAGGTGATCAGGGTTGAAATATTTGTGAGTCTTGTAAACATAATGAAAGTACTAGAAGTATAGATCTGTAAGTTTAATACTGTCTTATGGCTCTAGGGTTAGCACAGTATGTGGAGACTGCCCTAATACCTAACTTACATGTGTAAGCTTAAATCCCATGGTTGTGTGCTAATACATTTCATGGCTATTTATTTTTTAAAGTTCTTACTACCATGAAAGTTCAATTAAGTGTGCAGACACATGATAGTTTTATAATGCGGATAAATGTGCATTCTGAATTATGCCATACACTTTGACAACATTCAATGACATGTGATGTCCACTTACTCAACTAGTTAAGAAATAGGGCAGTATAAATGTTATTTGCTTATGTATGGGTTCAAATCTCAATGTAGGCTATATCCTGGTAGTTATGCATTTGCAAATGCACAACATATAATGGAGATCGACAGTTGTTTGATAAATTATACATTGGAGGGTTTACCCATCTAGCATGGTTGTGGTATGTTGATGTTTATAGTGCTTAGATTGCAAATAACTATGCCTATCTCCACTATCCATATAGTTTCTAGAAAAATGAAGCAGTGTACTTCTGTTGATAACTCTCTGTGTGAATTCTAGGTAATACATACATACATTACCTCTACAGTTTAAATTACACAGTAGTCTGTTAGAATTCATTACTTCTTTTAATTGACTGCCCACCTACATAATTTACATGTGTAAGATTGAATAACACAGTTGTCCAGTAATACCTTTAATGGCTATTTACATGTTTCAAGTGCAGACAAATGCTTTCTTACAAACTATGAGAGCTAGAAACCTAACGTGCTGTAGCTGTAAGCAATGGGATGGCATGAAATTGCAATTGTACAGTTTTATTGCTCAAATCCCACCGCAGACATTGCATCTAGCATTGGCCAGATTGAATACCATTACACAGACATGCTTGACTTGCAAGAAATGAGTCATGAAGAGTACTAATTTTGTTCCAATCTATTAGTCATTTATATTTCTGATGTCACCAGTTTATGTCACACAATGCATTTTGGATATGTTATGTACAATGTGATGTTAAATGTGTACCGCAGCCTATGCAGTACACATGGCAGCAATTGTAATCTTCTTTTACGTGTCATGTAACATGCACACACAACTTCACATTTGCTAATATATGCATGTTTGTTCATGTTTAGATAAAATGACAAATGCATGTACACTTACACATATAGGTATATGTATCAAGCTATAAGTAGTACACTTACACAAATAGGTATATGTATTAATCTATAAGTACACATACTTATGTATTAAATTGTACACATGCGTATGTATAGACAGGAAGATTTCAACATTAAGGTGTTGATCATCACATACACGTGCATGCATTTTTATTGATAATGACATAACACCCCAATAAGTTCCAACATTTCAGCATAAAATAGTCATGTACATCAGTAGGTCTTTGTCCACATGGTTAGGTGTGTCTGCATACTTACACAATGTCATCTTAGACTGGCAGACCTGTTAGTATGTGTGTAATATTTATCTGCATATTGATAGCTGCAAGTTGTTTGGCTTGCACCAATTGATGCATTTACAGCAAAGTTTGCTTAGCTATGGAGCTAGGGTTTTGGTTTGTAGTGTGAGATGACAATTGTAGGTTTGAATCTGGATTGCTCCTCTTTGCCTGTAGTAATACTCATGTGTGCGCAGCATTGACAGTGAAACATCAATGACTAAATAGGCAAACTATTATATTGTATGGTAATGATTGCTAACATGTATTAAAATTTATTTCTTCACTTTTTTGTTGTACATGGCAGTTTTTATGTACTGAGCTTAAGCAATCTTTCTGTTGGTGTAATACATCATATTTTTCTGTTTGCAATTGTCAAAGATTACTCCAGGAAAAGACCCTTGTGAATAAAGTGTATACACAGGCTTGAGAAGCAGCAGAGGGAGAGAGGTATGTGTTATAACTTTCCACTTTTATGCCTCTAGAAATAGTATTGACATCTTTAATTCTTCAGGTTTAGACATGTAGTCTTATGACATTCAGGCATGCTAATGTTATGTAAGACTTCCCACAATGCATAAGCAAGGTATGTGTAATATATAGAGATTAACTGTGAAAAACATTAATGCTTACATAATTTTCAGTGGAGTGGAGTGTTATGTGTTATCAACAAGTGTCTGTTATTACATTGAGTGTATGTACTGTTTGATGCTACAACCTAAATGACAGACATCTGTGTCCACCTAGCATATTACATTTGACTTTAATGTTTTATATGTATATGGCATTGATTCTTGATTAATAGTATGTTTTCTGTAGTCTAATTATTGAATTTTTAAATGGGTGCCTGCTGACACAGCATTCTTAATATATCATGAGCCATATATAGCTGAACTATAGTACTTTATTAAACACAATCTTACATACTATTTCCTGTTATTGGTACCACAATTCATTGTGTTGTTAAATATATTCATGATCATTACATTGTTTTAACTGTACAGGCCATGCTGTTATGCAATATACTAATGATCATTTGTTTTAACTGTACAAGTATTTATGTAAGCATAAAAACAAATGTAGGCAGTTAGACAGGGACAATGATAGATTTGTTGATAGACAGTTATCTATGTGTGCCATATCTATAATTTCTAGATACTACATGCTGTCACTATGCTTGTAACTGTTTTCAGATTTTCATTAGCTTTCAACTTCCATTCTGATAATATACTATTGTGATTTCATCCAATAAATATGTTGCATTGCTCATCTCATTTGCTTATACATTTTAAGTTTACCATGAATTGTTAATCTTACAATATATTTTCAAACATATATTTTAATCATGGTATGTAAACACGACACATTAGTTGCACATAGTGATGACTTGTAGTGGAAATCTGAGTGTTATATTAACATCTCAACAATAATGTGTGAGGCACATATTGATGAAAGAATAGGGGCCATCCTACTTGGAACTCTGTGACCGATATTGTTTTAAGGCCTATTTTGTAATATGCTTACAATACTGGCAAACTTGTACTGCACCAAGTCTTTTGGAATTGAATCCTATTTTAGTATTATGTGCTAGAGTGGCAAAACTTACTTGCTTTGCAAATTAACACTATATGTGTCTGTGGGCTGTGCACATGTATATTTTACCATCATACTGAATACATACATCAGTAAATGTACAAGTAATAACAGAGATGTGTCTGATAGACTGATTACTGCATGCCATGCAATGTACTAGAGTAACTTAATGACAATGTATAATGGGCACACTGATCCATTCGTGGTCTTGTATTTATATCATCAGTATATGACTATTATGCTATTTTGAATGTTGGATAATCATGATATCGCACTTGATATTATTAAACCTTTGTGTCTTTTGTTATGCAACATAGTAATAAACAGTATAGGCTGGATAAGTTGACCGTTACATTGTCACAACAAATGTACCATATTGTGATGTAAATTGGGCAAACATTATACATGACTTGTTTTATATGCTTTGATGTTGTTACTTGCATATCATATAATCTCTTTAAAGTTATGTCAGTTCACATCTGTCATTACAATGATACATAGTTGCTTCAGATGTCTGCCTGTAAAGCTGATTGTGATATGTGATAGATGTCAATGCATACTATAAAGCAGTAGATAGATAATGCAATAAAGGAGTATTTGCCATATGTGTTACATCCGGATTTCCTTTAGAATCTTGAAATCCTGAAATCTCGAAATTCATATGGTCGAGACCGTATCATTGAGGTTTCAGAATTTCGAATGTCTGAACGGAGATCTACATTCACTGTGGAACATGAGATTTCCCTTTTCCTCACTGTAGTGCGATCTCGGTTTTGATGGGGGGGTGCAGGGGAGCTTGCTCCCCCCAACAGAAACATTTAAATAGTTAGGGGGGGGTTGGATTTGTTTCAGAATTTCGATATTCCGAAACATCGGTCATATGGTCTCGATTGTATGGCATTCGATGTTTCTGACTTTTGAGATTCTGAAGTGAATCTGTTACATCCACATACAGATCAGTATTGTGAGAGCAACTTCTTTTCTGTGAACTTCATTCTGCTTCAGCAACATTTGAATAGTTTAATCTGAAGTTTGTTACACAATACATATGTATATGATTATTGTCAAATTTTGTAACAGACCGATCCTAGTGACACATTGTACAGGGTCACACCATTTATATGATGGCTGCCTATATACATATGTAATGGGAATGTATTCTAACTGGCATATGCATTTCTGTACATGCTTTATTACTGACTGTTTTTTTATTTCAGGCATGTTTTGCATATCGCAGTGAGGTACGTTACACACTACATTGTAATTTAGTATGGATTGGATATATGCCTGCCATCACATAAGGTGTTACACTTAAGTCAGACAGTAATGCAACATAAACATAACAGTTACAACATGTAAGTTTTGTATGCTTTTTCATTTATTCATCAATTTTAGCTTAAAACCTATTGTATATGGAAAATGTTTTGCTCCTGTGTTCAGACTTGACTGATAATGGGACCCATGCCAGCTCATCTGTTGGACAATGATGTGCCAGTCAATTGCCATCTAAGTTGGACTTCAGGAACCAGAATTATGATCATGATGGGGACGACGATGATGATGATAGACTAGAATTTTTTTTTTCAGTGTTGTCTGCTCTTTGTATTAGATGTTAACTAAATAACTAAAATAAAAAGAAAGCATCCACAGATAATCCACAAACAATTTATTACATTAAGCGCTTTCATCCACTAAATAGCTAGACTTCCTCACATGTTAGCTAAATCCCATAAAGGACTCTGTATGGGTTTTTCCATATTTACAATCTCAACAATGTTCTGCTATTCATTTTACTATTGTATATATTGTATGTTATGCTGTTGCCTATGCTTTTAGCTTTTCTCCCCGGACGTCTACTGAAAATGGACAGTTAGACTAGCCCAGTCAACAAATGTAAAATAAAAATAAAAATAAAATAAAAATAGAAAATGCACATGCCTTGGTTCCTGTGGTTTAGCATCCACCACCACCACACCAGGCAGATGATTTTTTAGAACAGATCTGGGACATAATGACAGATGTCTTCCAGACTCAGATGAGTGACATGATGAGTAACTTCTTTCAAGACATGGCGCGGGACATGCACAACTCCTTCCGGGAGATTGCTACATTGATTGTTCATTACATTCAACCCCATCAGAGTGGTCCACCAAGAATGTAGCTATTGTCTGTGTGATCCATTTTTGCAATGCTCCCACCATGGTATTTCCATATTCAAAACTGTATGACCTAGGCACAATTGTCCAGACATCCCATATTGCTTCCATAAATTTCTGTCACATGACATAATGTGTACTGCATATACCAGGTCATATGTGGCTTTATCTTTCTGCTGCAGTATGACACACATTACTAAGTGGCACATGCATTACCCTTATTATTTACATAATCATTACATGTGGTCATTACTGCATACATTGCTCCATATGGACAGGTGTGCTATTCCTTCAATTTGTATGTATGAGTACTCCTATGCATGCAGTGTAGCATAATAATATGTCCAATACATTCTAGCCCTCTGTGTGACAGATGTGACTGTTGTAGTTAGCATAATGCAAGGAGGATGCAATTGCTTTACTTGTGTTGTTTCTGTCTATACTTCTGAGGGATGACAGTAGCTTACATGCTACATTATTCCCATTCATATCACATAACATAGTTAGGCTAATGGCAGTCTTTTTGAAACTAGCTTATATTAGGATAAGTATACATGGGTTAGTATACATATCTGTGTGTACGCATTTGTATTACATTTGCACTGATTTAAATGTATGTACATGTGAATGGCCTTAATATGATTAACACTCAACTGCTTTTGTAATATCTGATTTGTTAAATGCACTTATTCCATTTTGTTGAGCAGTGCTTGTGTACACAGGACTGTCCTTTAACCAATCCTCCACATGTAGGTGATATTTATATCATTCACTTCTGATTGCGCCACCTGTTGTATTATATTTACATGGCAGTCGATATGGGTATGTGATATTCAAACCTCTTTTTGTTGTGTACCCACGTCATTTGCTGTTTAAGCATTTCACATTACAATGTTGTTTGGGTCATTTGCACACAGACATGTTTACAGCCATCCCCAATACACTATGCACACTTCAGACGTTGGCCATATGCTTCAATGTACCTTCAAACTACTTGGAGTCCATTTTGTGTTGTGAACACATGCATGTGCAGTGTGTCTCCTTAGCTATGGCTGTACTGCTTTATTCTGTGCCTGCTTTATCTTGCTGGCATTTTGGTCTATGTTGTCCATTTCCCTTCCCCCATTTAGCTTTCCCCTAACTGTTACACATATTCATGACATATGTTATGTGTATGTTTACCTTCCTGAAATGTATCATCATTGAAATGTTTGTGTGCTGGTGCAATATGACCATGTGTCATCATGATGGGTATCAACACATGCAAGGCATATGCACACAAGGTGGTGGCAGTTGAGTAGATTCCATCAGTGTTTATGCTGTACCTGCATGTTATGGATTACTAAGAGATTTCAATGCTTCCTGCCTAAGCACAGGCTTGCATTCCTTAGCTTTCATGAATCTTATATGTATCTCTATTTACATAGTATTCCTTGTCACTGATGTGGGTATGTGTGATGAGTATTCTTTCAGTTTTGCTTGTGTAATTCCATTTCATGTCACAGATCTACATTGTATACCTGAATACCATATGTGTTGCTTCTGGCATGGCACATATCTGTGATATACGGATCCCATTTTTCCTGTTTGTGGTGTGTATACTTATTTATTCATTACACAGCCACATTAATCTTTTGTTGTGGTACTGTTGTTTGGTAATGTGCTTAGTTGTTTGCCTTTTCCATGCAGAATTGGAGGTTCTCATTTACCCTACACTTGTCTGCTCCAGGATTTGCTCATCCTTGATGATACTTGGCTTATACTTGCACTAATAACAGTCTAGTGGATTATTGTATTCAATATCCATTAAATACTGCAATGACAGCAGTTTCCATTTAGTGTTCAACAGCACATACCTACCATTTGTGATACTTGTTCTGGTATGACTGTCAAACAGTTTGCAAATCTCAGCAATGACTTATGCATTTGTGTGTAACTATATATATATATATATATATATATATATATATATATATATATGTTGTTGTGTCTTTAGGCTTTTCCCGGTTAGGGTTCGCCACAGCGGAACTCTGGTCTGCTAATGATTGGCAGTAGATTTTTACGTGCCGATTTGCCAGCTCTGACACACAACCTTCAACGAAGGTACGCCCATTCACACATGTCTCCACACAGAAGACGCTTTAGCTGAGAATCGAACAGGACAACGTCTTACTGTGAGGTGACAATGCTACCGCAGCACCACCACCGTATATATATATATATATATATATATATATATATATATATATATATATGTGTGTGTGTGTGTGTGTGTGTGTGTGTGTGTGTTGCACTTGTGACGTTTGCTATATCTTTGTACTTGCTCTTTTGTCTACCTGCTCTTTCCTTCTCTTTCCTACCCCTTCAATTCTCAAAGAAAGAAAAATAAACCGAACTGATCCCACCAAAAGTATGCCCATGCCCCAAGACTCTCCCTCTGATCTTCCTATTCCATCAGACCTCTTGTGAGCCCTCTTTCTTCAACCTCAACCACATCTGCTTTTCTATCACCCTATTTCCTTGGGTGTATGTGTTACATACCCCACGTGTCCCACGTCCACTGTTAACTAGATTACTGTTAGCCATGGTGAGGTGGCCATGATTGCCATTCACCTTACTTAATTCATTTTTTTTAGAAATGTTGTGGTTTATGTCAGATTCTGCAAATTGTGATGGGTATATTTATATATGTCCATCTACATATTACAACAATATCCATAAGTGTTTACAGATATTTCTCATTTTTCTGACAAAAAGACTGATGCACATTTGCCTTTATTTAGTAGTATTCTCATATTAATGCAATTTCCATTGGAATTGTATAACTTCAATAGGTGTGCATTGATAATGCCTATTCATATATTACTTTATGAACAACTTTTCCTGGAACATATATTTGACATGATTGTGGTTGCACTGATGTCTCTGTTTATGTCTGCTTTGGGCTGAGGTATTTCCGCAGACTGAGACATATTTGCATATTACCTGATTAAATGTAAATCTTGTATGGAACTTGGCAGACTGTGCCTCGTTCTGCAAACTTAATGGAATCTGACCCAATGATTTCTAGGATCTGTTTTCTAATTTTTTTATATACTAATTTTTGCATGTGGTATGTGATCGCTAACATTTGTTGTTTTGTATAGTATTGTATCGTACGACATCTTGTAAGATTTGTTAACTGCAGAGCTTTTCTCCCTGGGTCTCTGCTGAAAAACGATCCATCATGGCCCAGTCAGACTTTCTCAGTAAACAAATGGTAATAAATAATAAACAAACAAATAAGTAAAACTGCATTAACAAGACTATAAATCATCCAAAGTTCCAATCTTCTGTTCCCAACACCTATATTTATTTATTTATTTAATTTATTTTACATTTGTTGATCAGGATAGTCCAACTGGATACTTGTCCATTTTCAGTGGAGGCCCAGGGAGAAAACCTCCATACATGGATACATACAGAAAAAAAACTGTTACATTAAACAAGTTAAAGCACTGTTTCAGATAGGATACAAGTCATTCATTCTGTCATATATAAATCTGATTTGTCATTGAGTAACAATTAGGAAGCAATGTAGGGGTGGCCAAAAGACCTCTTTAGCACATGTTTATATTGGCAGAGTTAGTCAGGATTAGAGCAAGGACATAGCCATTGCCTTTTAAAGTACTGTTTTAGATTTTTTTTTAATTGGGTTAGAACGGGTTCTGAAGTAAGCTCAGCAGGAAGTGAGTTCCATATTTTGCCAACAGAGTTGGCATATAGAGAGTCTCCAGATGAGTTGTTGCTTTTGAGGGTTTGGACTAGTAATTTGTTGGATGAACGAAGTGTCTTGAGGTTGCTGTAAGGGGTGATCATTTTTGTAAGTATGGGTGTGTTTTCAGGTTGGTAGAGAATTTTATGTGGTACTATTAGCTGTTTGTACTGAAGTTGGATAGGCAATTCTAGCCAACTAGATTATTTAGGTTCAGACAGTGGTGTGTTCTGTATGCTGCTCCAGTGACAAATCTAGCAATATGATTAAAGCGGTTAGAGAGTTTATTAAGGTCAGACTTACTCAACTTCATGAAAAGAGGGGATGCATAAAGGAGGGTGGAAAGTAGATGTGTACGGGCAATTACCGTCCTAGCTAGTGGAGTGAGGAAAGGTTTGATCTTGTATAGTGAGCCAAGTTTTTTATTAACTTTTTTAATAGTTTGATTACTATGCATATCAAACTTGAGGTTATTATCAACTGTTACACCTAAGAGTTTGGTACAGGGATCTGGGACAATGACAGTGCCATTGTTAGATTTTATAGTAAAGGTTGCAGTGGAGGCTTTACAAGTGGGAGAGAAAAGCAGTAGCTTCATTTTGTTAGGATTTAATAGGAGACATTGATGACAGAGCCAATTTTCGGTAGTATTAAAAACATTTTGGGATAGAGTCTGCAGACTTAAAGGAGAGGTGGCATTGCAAATCAAAGTGGATTCATCCACATATTGAATGCAGGTGGCTGTTGAGATGACGGTGTACAGGTCATTAATAAACATAGAAAATAATGTAGGTCCTAATATAGAGCCCTGAGGGACCCAAAGGGTGATAGGTAGAAGGGAAGATAGTTTGCTTTGCCATAGTATAGCCTGTTGACTATGACTCAGATAAGATTTGAAGCATTGGATAGCCTGGACATCTAGGAGAATAGTTTTAAGTGTGTGCATGAGTAGTTGGTGGTTGATCATGTGAAAGACTTTGGAGAGAACAATAAAGAGGGCAGAGGAAAGCTTATTGGTGTTTCGGTTTTGATTAATAACATTGGAGAAGGAGAGGAGGGCCGTGGTTGTACTGTGAAATGGTCTGAAACCATGCTGCGAGTTAGCCAGGAGATTGTGCTGAATGAGATGTCTCAGGAGTTTTTTACGGATGCACTTCTCCATAATTTTAGGCAGGGGTTACAAAATAGCTATAGGTCTGTAATTTGACAGTTCAGTGGAAATGCCCCCTTTGTGGAGTGGAATAACATGGGATGTCTTCCAGATGGAGGGGATAGTGGATTCTGATATAGTTCTATTGATCAGGATAGAGATTGGGTATGCTATGGCGTCTGCAGCTTTTTGTAGATACACAGCTGGGAAGGGATCCGCTGCAAGGGTGGTAGGTTTTAGTTTCTTGATTAGGGCACAGATAAGTGATGTGGAAACTGGTTGAAAGTTAAAGGGGAGTTGACAACTAGGTGTGGTGGCATTAGGACTTGGGCAACTGGGAGATAGTTGGTTAGCTAGTGACTGTATAATTTCTGTGAAGAAACTATTAAAGGAATTGGCAACGTCTTCAGAAGGTTTTTGTATGGTAGCCGAGGGGGTAGGAGTTGTGCATTGCCCTGGGTGAATACGTTTATTTATGCCTGACCAAAACTTTTGCAGATTGTTTTGATGCTTGTGTTGTAAATGGCAGCAAAAGTTTTTTTTTTTTTTTTTATCTAGGGTGGTAGATTTTTTTAGTGTTGTGTGTTTGAATACACACACATATCCCATACATTTATTAATCTCTGCACTGCCTCATCTTTTGTTATATTAGAATTCTGTCCCCATAAAAAAATTTTGTTTGTTTTTGTTTCATCGCATACATTTATTAATCTCTGCCCTACCTCATCTTTTGTTACATCTACAGCTATCATTCTGCCCACTTCCAGAATATTATCTGTCTCAGACTTTTCTTTATTTAAAATCCCAAACACATATATTAAACCAACTCGTAATGACTCAAAAGCAATTTCTACCATATTTCTTGCAGCATTGTATTTGATATACATTATTAATATCCAAGACTTTCAAAAAGAATGTTTCATCTGTACTCTCTTCTTTGTCATACTAATTCACCCTCCTTATATTCAATGCATTATGTATAAAGATTATACTAAAAAGTTCCTTATAAGCGGAATTCTTCTTCTTTGTCTTCTTTTCCTTTTTCCGCTTCTTCGCCTTTCTCAAGCTCTGCTTATGAAAGAACTAAAGCGAACCTTATGCCAACATTTATAATAATGTTGTGTCTATTTCAAAGTACTTTAACTCTGCATCTGCTAATGTCAAAAAACTCTGGTAAACATTTTGCTTGAGTCTTTTTCTTTCAGACTGCTCAGTATTTCTCCAGCCACACTCCCAGACAGTATAGTAATTAAAAACTGACTCCTTATCTGACAGTACTTATCACCCTTGATTTAATCATTTTATGATGTTAATTATATTGATATTATACTGACACATTCTTTTCAAATAAAAAAATATTACTTTCTTATTTAAAGTTTGTGAATCTTCAAAAACAGAAAGTCATGCCACAACCACTTATTAGAAGTGTTTTGGTAGGTGTGTGAATATGTTTAAGATAATAAATCTTAAACATATTCACACACCTACCAAAACACTTCTAATAATCCAGGGATTTTGAAGCTAATCCCACAAGCTTCACCTTCAGGAACAGTCATAATAGTAAATAAGACCCATTAAATACTCAAACTTTTAATTATTAAATCAGGAATTAGGCATTACATTGCAGCAGGATGCAGAAAGTACATTAAGATTCATTGCCTCAATTATTTTACTTTTATTAGTCATACATTTAACATTGTTAACTACCTCTGACGGTAATTCTTTACAAGATCTAACTTTATCACACTCCTATTCAAGTTTTTTATCATTACCTTTGCTAATGGCTCTTCATTGCACCAGTTAGTCTATTTGCCTGTTAATATCTCTTTGTCCAGCGTATGTTGTTCGTGTTAACCCTGTCGTCCTCTGCCTTACTTCCTTCTGATGTTCCCAGTATCTCATGCTTTGATGGCACAGCACTCATCACTGACATAGAATAGCTTGCATGACATCTTTGGCACCCTCCATAAAGGCAAAATAGGATTGTCATAAATGCAACAGAGGAGGGAAACTTCCCTAGTATCCTAAAGAAAACATTCATAGGGTCCTAAAAATCACCCCAGTCAGTTAATAAATACCATATCTATTCTCATCTGAAAATTGATAATGGATATAAGGACTAACATATTTGAGAAAAATCCATTAATCAATAATACATAGTAATGGAATAGATATATCTGCCGGAGTACTCTGTTTTTACCTGGCATCCAGGCCTACACTTCTGTTTTTCTGCTACTTATGTGTAGGTGCTGAACTAGGAAGCATGCTGTTTGTAAGAGTGTCCATAGTTAACTTTCTTTACATTCTTCCCAAATCACAGTTTGTCTTATCAAAACAAAGTAATGAACTTAAATGATCATTTGTGAAGCAGGTAGTGATGAGTGAATGATGGATAATACACATAGCAGTGATATTTTCATATCATATTGTTACAGAAGAACATAGACTACTTTTAACTAATTTGAATTTCATTAGGCTTTAGTCTAAACTGTAAATAAATCAGACCTTTTATGGTCAAGTTTCCTGCAGATTGCGACAGATGCCCATTATATTCAGAACAGCGTGATGTTATTCTGCTGTGGTGCCATAGGGGCTATTGACAGGCAGCCACTCACAATCAACAAATCTCTGACACTCTGTCTAAGCTATTATTATGGTATTTTAATCATACATACTTTGGTGTTAGTAGTCATGTATATAACTAACACATTAACTTCTAAGTCAATTATATTCAGACAAGACAGTATGCTTCTAAAGGCATACTTAATCATTTTAAGTTATAGCAAAAAACATCATGCCAGTCCTCTTCTGGAAAAATTCCTAAATGTCAATGTTGACAGATTGAGGCAACTTAATCTTTCTCGAGTAAACACCATTTAAAATTACGTTTGTTTTGTTGTGATAGACAGAAAAGAGCTTTACTCCTAATGTTATGGAAGGCTAAGGCTTAGCTCTACTTTCACTCATAGCAGCTAAAATAATAAACTTAGAATTTAAATCCAAATCACTCTCTCCATGCTGAAACACTTAACAAAACAATTTGAGGGTCTTGGCATTAGATAAGCCATGAGCTGAGCAGTATTCATAAACTCTTAATCTCATCATCTTTATTAAAAATGGCACAACTGAATATACCACAGTTTTGTAAAGTGCTAGTTTAGCAATTAAAGCTGTGATAGTCTAAGGCATATATTTCATGTTGACCTCTAAAAGTAAACTAAGGATTACCAAATGGCTTGGATGCTGACACATTATATAAAGGTACAATGTGAGCCAAAGATGCACTGACTTAATTTCCTTTAGTGCAGTTCTTTATAAAAAGGTACACTTTCAACACTTTCATCATATCAAAAAGTACATTGACTGTATGTCCATATTACATGAAAATGATAATGAAGTGTGACTTGTTTCAGCAATTTATATAATTTGCATTCTTATGTGTAGTGCATACTGTAGTGGGTAATAATAATCGAGTTCTAATTTTAAAATATATATTTTTCTGCCTTTGGTAAGAGCATGAAATTGTTAGAAGGCATAATGTGAGGCTTTAGCATTCTGCTCCCATGGTGTCTAACCATGATATACTATTCTGTTAACATAAGGCAGGCATAGTTCCCTCCTGACTGGTTTGGATCTGTTCCAAGGGCCAGGTAAGAATGTATTCAAAATGTTCACAAGGAGGTTTTATACTGCACTGTATAATTTGATTTGAAAGTATGTAGGTCAGTAAGCATGCAGTTTACCTTATTTCTCCTTTTATTTTTGTTTATTAAGACCATAGCAGTTCTTTAGTTTGGTGTCACGCTTTAAACTATTACTTTTTTACAGTTTGACTCTTAATCTAGCTCTACAAACTATCAAAGGATTTAAGCTGGATTTTGCAGAAAACAAGTTTAAATGAACAAAATAAGAGTATAATAACAAAATGCAGACTATGTAATTATCATGAAGTCATAAAATTAGAATAGGTAAACAAAACTAGGCTTGCTGTGTCAAAGAAAACATTTTCTTACTTAAGAGTACATAGTGGCATAGTGCTTGGTTGCATTGTTTTTTAAAGCACATGTTAAGAGCTGGCTCCTAAAATTCTGCATTACCACTTCTGTACATTTCTTTCTCTAAACAGTTAATGGCTACTTTTCTTGGAGTTTAACAGTATTTTAGCTATCTGACAATGTTCTGATATTACAGCTTTTGTGTTTATTTATTCATTTGTTTACTGATTTACGTACTCAAATAGTTGGAGGTAAGTATATATGCAGCTTTTTTCTCCAGAAATTAGATACATACACACATTTGAGAGGTAGCATTCTGATGATGTTCGATTAGCTATTTAAGTAATAATTAACAACGTGGGTATACATCTTCTGAATTTATGCCATTATGGTGAATTACAACTTTTCTAATTAAAACAAAAGTATGTAAATACAGCAACCCATATCTCAGCATTGATTATTGTTAATTATACTTTGGATCTATGTTCATGGAAATATTTTAAATATTTTTTTACATTTTGTATATCTTCTTTGGTCGATGGCATTGAAGAACACATATCAGTATTGACTACACCTTATACAATTTGATAATATTGAATCATATGGTTGAAGAGCTGGTATTAAAGTAGTTCATTCTTTGTTTTTCTATTGATTTCTCAAAAATAGCTGTTTTATTTCTGCAGGTCTTAAACACTAACATGTTAAATAAGGCACATTTAACATCACATGAAGTAATGCTTCACACCACCATTTTGTAAAATGCAGAACTTGAGATTCATACGTGTCATGTCTTTTAGTATATTTTATTCTTTTTTTTATGGTCTGCTATGAGAATTCCCTAACAACTCCCATTTGTGTACTCCATCAGCTAATTTGTTCCTTCTAGAGGTGAGAGTCAGGCATCTCCAGACTTGTCGAGATCCTGGGGCACATTTTTTCCTTTCTGGGGAACCCCATTAGCTCATTTGTTCCTTCTAGAGGTGAGAGTCAGGCATCCCCAGACTTGGCCTAATCTGTGTGGTACATTATTTCCTGTTTGGGGAGCCCCATCGGCTCAATAATTCCTTTGAAATGCAGAGCCCATTGCCCAGTGTTAGAAACTAATCCTGCAGCTTTCCTTGAAGTCCTACCATCATCTATCTCCCTTACTCACTGGACATTATTGCAGCACAAGTTAAAGCTGCATTGTCCAAGGCCAAAAATACAGCTTCCTTGAGGACCCGATAATATCCCTGGCTGTGTTCTACATGAACTACAAAGTGAACAGACACCACATCTATGTGCTCTGTTCAGTCACAGTCTCACATCAGGCTTTGTCTCTACCAAATGGTGCACTGCTACAGTCATCCCTCTCCATAAGGGGGAGTGACTACAGACCCTGGGAATTATCGCCCCATTAGCCTGATGAGTCTGATATGTAAAGCTATGGAGTGCATCATCATGAACCTGATTAGCAAAGATAGAGGAAATCTCCAAACTCTAGACCCCACACAGTTTGGCTTTGTGAAAGGGAGATCATGCCTGGTCAACCTGGTTGACTTCTTTGAGTCAGTTAACAGGGCTGTGGATGAAGGTAAGGCAGTTTATACAGCCTACTTCGATCTGGCCAAGGCCTTTGAATACCATTCCTGACTCGGGAATTATTGATAAACTCACCAAACTAGGCATCAACCCCTATATCACTAGGTGGGCTGCAAATTGGTTCACAGATAGAACACATAGTGTGAAAGTAGCGGACTCTAAGTCAGACTGCCGACCAATCACAAATGAAGTCTCACAGGGATCAGCCCTGGGTCCTCTCCAGTTCAGCATCTACTTCTCTGAAGTCCAGGCCAACACAAAGGGACTCTGGCTGAACAAGTTCACAGATGACTGCAAGCTGGGAGCCATTATTAATTCCCCAAGTGATGCAGACATCTTACAGAAAGGCCTCACAGAGACCAATGACTGGTGTTGAAACCATGGTCTTAAGCTTAATGCCAAAAAATCTGTCGCCATTTGCTTTGGTAAAACCTCAATTCCCACTAATTACCACATTGATGGGAGCCCACTGAACATTGAAGGTGTTTTAAGAGATCTGGGGACACAGGTTGACAGCAACCTCTCCTTCGACCACTACATTGCCACTATGGTTAGAAAGTCCTTCTATGTGGCACATCTCATTACTAAGGGTTTTGCATCCAGGAAGAAGGACGTCATTGTCTCCCTCTACTCTTCCCTCATTAGACCAGTCATCAAGTATAATGCACTATTTGACATGTACCTCACTAGACACCTGCAACAGCTGGAGAGGCCACAGAAGTACCTCACAAAGAGGATCCCAGGCATTAAACACATGTCCTACATGGACAGTCTCAAAAGACTCCAGCTATTCTCTGTCTCATATCGCCTACTTAGAGGCTATCTCTGCTTGACTTACAAAGCAATGACTGACCCAGCTCTGTTAGAATTGCTACATCTAAAGAAATCCCAATCCCTCTGCACCACATGCTCTAGAGACCTCGACTTCGGGTCTACTTTAGAACAGTGAACGATCAGATGATCGAACGCTGTTAGAGTGAACACTACATGTTGAACCGGCAAAATAGTGAATGGCCGGAACAGCAAATGTTTTCCCAGGGAAAGAAATTGCTGGGCCGGCCGTTCGCGTTGTGCCGTTTCCTCCACTGTAGTGCAATCTCGGAGTTGGTATATTTAAGTGGGGGGGGGTGTGGGACAAAGCCCCCCACTTTATTTAGTGTTTAGTGTTTTGTTTGGGTTTTATTTATTTATTTTTTTTGGGAACAGCAATTTTTTTCCCTGGGAAAAAAAATCACTGTTCTGGTTGTTCGCTGTTTTGGATTTTCGACATTTAGGGGTCAATATAACAACGGTCGATCATCTGATTGTTCATTGTTATAATATAGACCCGCAACCTCATTAGTACAATCAACAGAACATGCAGGAGGGACAGGTTCCTCACCCAGAGACTGCCCATGTTCTGGAATGGAGTTCTCATATATGTCAAGATGAAGCACCTCGCTGTTTCTCCTCAAGAGAAATCTTGATGAGTGGATGAGTAATAGAAAGTTCACCCCAGGGATCACTCCAGTGATAGAGGCACTGGGAACTAATGTTGGGTGGCATGATGCCATGGCACTTCTATGGGCTAGGCTTGTAAAGGCTCCAGGGCCATTAGGCTAGTACACACCTATGAACTTATGAACCTATGTTGACATCCCACAGTTCCATTGGAGTGGGAGGGTTACTTGATTATTTATGCAAATTTATGTTAATTTGTGTCACAAGTTTTGGCCAGTTGTACCTAATTTTCAAAGGCCTTTGTCCAGCTTTTTGATGTTTCCAGGTTGAGAGGTATGTGTCCAGCACCACACTCGATGTTTCTTGTTGCAGTGTGTGATCTATTATATGCATCCCCTGCAGGATTGGATGGAGCTCTATATGGTGTCATTAGCCACAACTCTAGTAGATAACTGCAGTCACCTGTTTATGGGAAGGAGATCTCATCACATATGTTCTCATCTTGCATACTGCTGACAGGTTTAGATTCTATTTACAGTATAGATGTGTTCTTGTACTTACCATGTAGTAGTCCCTCGGGTATTTCACCATTTGGGAAGGAAGCCCTCAGACCACTTTCTTGCCATATAATGGCATCATGTAACTTCCAAGGTGTGTCACCATTATGCTTGTTATGATGCCATCTCCTGTGCACACCATCTTCCAGTTAAGCAATTCTCACCTCTTTCTATTTATGAAAATATCTGCTTCGGGTACTGCAGGGGTTTTGATAGGAACATGGATGAAGTTGGCAATGATAGAGAAATGGTGATTGACATGTCTGCATTCTATGACTGTGTCTGAAAGGTAGATATACTCATCCACACTGATGCATAATGCTGCCAAGAATTGGGAGATAATGCAACTGACAGCTGTCTGATATTCTTACTGCATCTGCCATAAGCTTTTGAAATATCCCTGATGCCAGGCTTTGGCATACTTTGATTTTGACAGGTATGGGGTTACCTCACAAGATACATGCATACATGTGTGGGTCATACTTGTTACACACACAAACTGGACCTGCTCTCTGTCTAATCAGTACCTGTCTATTTTATCTTTATCAGAGAGCTACCTTAGATGTTGCTTGGCATAATGTCTAGCTGTCTGTCATCTAGAACTCACTGTCAGACCTTCCTCTATTGCTATCAGTACTCCAGTCTGCTGTAATGCATTACATACCAGTTGCATCTCTCTCTCTCTCTCTATATATATATATATATATATATATATATGGATTCCATACACTAGATTGAAGGTTCACTACTTCGAAATAGTGTATGGAATGCACACTGCAGCGAAAGTGCACTTAATTGAAAGTGCACTTACGCGAAGTTCAGTACAGTGAACGGGCATTGTACTGAACTTCTGTGCAGTACTCACAGACCTTAGGGTTAGGGCACAGGTCATGGTAAGGGGATAGCCCATAGGGCTATCCCCTTACCATGACCCATGTCCTAACCCTAAGTTCCGTGACGACTTCAGCACAGTGAAGAACATAGCAATGTCTCTACTATGGTGCAATAGTCATGAACCTTAGTGTAAGGGCATGGGTTAGGAAGGGGATAGCTTTACTAACTATCCCCTTACCCAAACCCATGCCCTAACCCTCAGGTCCGTGAGTATCACACCATAGTGGAGGACATAGCTTGTTTTTTGATGTCCTCCACTGTGCTGCGGTACTTTCAATGAAGTGCACTTTCGCGGAAGTTCACTTTCGTTAAAGTGAACTTTTGCGTAAGTGAGGCTTCCTATTACAAGTTCGAAGTTGTGAACTTTCATTCTTGTAATAGGAATCCATATAAATATATATATATATATATATATATATATATATATATGTATATATATATATATTTCTGTGTGTGTGTGTGTGTGTGTGTGTTTGTGTATTTGTGTGTGTGTGTGTGTGTGTGTGTGTGTGTGTGTGTGTGTGTATATATATATATATATATATATATATATATATAAATATATGTGTGTGTGTGTGTGTGTGTCTGTCTGTCTGTGTGTATATATATATATATATATATATATATATTTTAGTAATGATGTGGATTCCACAGGATAATAAATGTAATAATCTCTGCTGAGTGCTTTCATATAGTTTTCGGTGAAATACTTATTTGGGCTTGCTCACTGTTTTTGAAACTGAAAGGTATGTGCAGATTCTGTAATTATCCAACACTGAATAAATAATTCCTAAAGCTTGCATATGTGTACTTTATGGAATCGCTTCCTTTGTTCATGTGCTGAAGCCTTCTTGCAGTGTACTGCACTGTCTGTAAATTTTTTATGGAATTCATCCATTTCTGATTAATGGAGTGCCTAACTCTCTCTGGACCCATAATTTTATCTGCATGCTTTCACACCAACCTGAGTACAGTCCCAGATCACAGTATCACCATCCTCAGGAATCTCTGCTTCAACTCTAACAAATCTGTGACAAATTCTACCTAATGATGTTATTGTTTGCAAGTAATCCAAATCATTATCCCTAGATGAACAACCAAAACATGCGATACGCCTAATTCTGCCTTTATATTTTCAAATTTTACAAACAAATTCTGCCACCTGAAAACTCAGAAACCATGCCAGGATGCCTTCCACATCCTTGGGGCAGCATACCTCTACCCAGTTGAATTAAAGCTGTCTTAACTGTCCAGAAAACAAAGGAGTGTCCCAAAAATACAATATTTTCACCTGCAAAATGAGAACAACAATTACCTAAATGACAAGTGCCAATATCTCATGAAAGATAAAAAAGCTTTAGATTACTACCTTGCCATCCTATATATCAACTCTGCTGATTTCCTCTCTTAAGCCAAATTGCATGCTCTTTCTATCTTAAATGAATGAGCTGAAAACCTATCACCAGCAATACCCTGACTGTCTAATGCAGTCCTAATCATCAGTAGAAACTGCTCAGCCACTATAACCTTGTCACCACTTAATTGAAACCCATTCAAAGCACCACCACACACACTTTGCATCTGTCTAGCTCAGGCTACTGGACATGGCAACCAGTAAGTATTACTGTGCAACACAATCTATTGGACCTTCCTTACCCAATTAGTTCTTAACCAGTGTAAGCACAACTCAACCGATGAATCAACAATAAAAATATCTCCACCACTATAAAGCTCCCAAGACATCCCCAACTATAAAAGCTCCTGTACACATAAAAACCATCAGTGAAACTCAAACAGTATAATCTTTCTGGCTAGAACCAACAATACAAACCTTTCAGCAATACCCAAAGCAACTTTTTATTCAAAGAAAAAATACCATCTACTCTCGGAGCATTAGCTCTCCTCCAACCTTTAACAATTCTACTCACAATCACTGCTTTTGTTCAAGCTCTCAGCCCTTCCAGCCTAATAGCTGCACTGTGGGATGATAAATGAACCTTAACTAATCTAACTGCTTCCCCACAAACCCACAAATTAACAATGTAGCTCATTAGCAAAGCAACTGACCAACTCTTCTCATGCACTGGTAACTACATCAGAAAATAATAAAATGCAGTAACATATGACTTCAATGTGGAATTTGACCGTGGTTTTGGATCAACCATGCCTCTAAAGCCTTCCAAGGTTCCAGACCTCCTTTGCCTTGTATCTGGTGGTAGAGATTAAAACTTGTAATGAAACTTGTAATGAGAAAGAGTATCAGCGAACTCATTAAAGCACCCAAATACATGCCCGACTGAAAACTAAAATGAATTAATGATCTGTAAAATAAATTTTTCTCAATACAATCAAAACCAAAACTGACCTTGTCATCTTTTTCAACAGAACCTGCTCAACCACTTTGTTATCTGAAAGGAAAATCACTCACTTATTCCACTAACCTCGTCTTCAAAACCACTGATGTTGTCCAGTTTGGCATAATTTCAAAAAATGTCACATCCCTCTATTCACTGTCAAAGTATACACCCATATCATGAGCCTCTGCCACATCTGTAAACAAGCACAAATCCACATACATCAATGATTCGTCCTGCCAAAAAGACATTGGGACAGATTCAGGAAGGCTTACACGGAGTTCAAGAGTAGTGTAAGCCTCCGTGTAAGCCACCCGATTCAGGAACAGCCCAAATCTCCGTGTAAGAGACAGCTAACACGTCTCTTACACGGACTGGGCGTGGAAATGCTCAATACCTCATTTGCAGCTTAAAGATATGCAAATGAGGTATTTGAGTGATCCACGAAGCCGAAACCAGTCCGTGTAATGGACGTGTTAGCTGCAGAAATGTACTCAGCTGACAACTGAGTACATTTCTGCAAAATTAAAAACGGAGCTATGTCAGCTCCAAATAAAGGGTGCATATGTTTCATTAAGCATGCCAATGGCCAAATATGTGGCCATTGGCATGAAAAACTGTTGCAAAAATAAGTTATATAACTTTTTTTTTTCCACGGGATTTTTGGGTTTAACTGCAGCGCACACCAAGCAAACGGGTGTGCTACCTAAAACTAAAAACGAAGCTTATAAGCCCACAATTGTGGGATTTATGTATTACATGGAATGTCAATGGAGGGACTTGCAGACCAAAAACAATATGGCCTCTGTTTAGTGGTTGTCAAGGGGGGGAAGCTCCGTGTAAGACATGTAACTAAGCATTACTAGGCAATGCTATGTAAATGAGGGTTACAATACTGAATCACACTGCCACATAGGTAATGAGCACTTTCTGAGTACTGTAAGAGTTAGAGAAGGGGGAGGAACAGAGTAAGAGGTAGGTGACATCATGGGGGGGGGAGGATAGTAATAAATGTACCAGATTGGAGGGCAATGTAAGGTAACAGATGACAGACAGACATCGGGGAGGGAGGTGTGTCCCAACAGAACACTAGGAAAGTCAAGAAATTGAGGGTATACACTATCCCTACACTCAAAGTTTCTTGAAATACGTGCATGCGCGCGTGTGCCCGCGTGTAAGGCAGGTTCAACATGTGGGAGCATGCTGCAAACCGTTTACAACGGTTTGCGCGGGGCGTGCACGTGTGTAAGGCAGTGTGCGCGCGTTTTAACATGAATCAGCCAAGCTCACACCGTGTAAGGATGTGTGCACGCGTGTAACACCGTGTAGGGATGGGTGCACGCGTTTAAGTGACTGTGAGTGTGTTTAAGCTGGTGTGCACATTGCTCCTCCTCAGGAAACAGAGAGGAAACAGGAAACAACTAAAATACAGGGAAACTGCCAGAAGATACTGCTGGAGTTAATTGGTGGAAACAATTAGAAGCAGGCAATTACACAGGCAGAGTAGAAGCCCAACCCAGCACTTTAAACACTGCAAAGAGCAGTGCAGGCTGTTTCTCACAAGAGATACTGCCAGAAACTAAGCTATCAGAATTGAAAACTGAAAAAAGCTGAACTCAGAGCAGAAATGCTAGGGGCTGCCATAGCTATTATAATCAGGCATAGGCGAATTGCTGAGGGTGGTGACAATGCAGATGCTGACAGACAACCCAGAGTGAGGAGAAGGAGAAGAGTATACAGGCCCAGGGTCACCTACCATGGGTTACATGAGCTGGAGATAGTAGAGCGCTACAGAGTGGACAGAGACCTTCTGCAGCAGATTGTTGAGCTGTGCAGGCCACATCTCACACACAGAACCAACAGAGGGGAACCCATCCCAGTGGAAAACAAGGTATGTGTTGGCCTAAGAATACTAGCAACAGGTACCTTCCAGAGACCAACTGGTGATATGATGGGGATATCACAGGCATCAGCCTCCAGAGTACTGCGCCAGTTCCTGGATGCCATGTCAGCACATGTTGGTGATCATATATATGTCCCTAATGACCGTGAGGTTGTGGCCAGCAATATGCGTCTCTTCCAGCAAATAGCGGGATACCCTGAGGTGCTGGGTGCAATAGACTGCACGCACATACGCATCAAAGCACCAGCCGGTGAGCGGGGTAGAGCCTACATTAACCGCAAGGGATACCCCTCCATCAACTGCCAGGTCGTGTGTGATGCCCAGGGCATAATAATGAATGTGTGTGCTGGCTGCCCTGGGAGCTACCACGATTCCCATATCTGGCATCTGACGCAGCTGTACCAATCATTTGCCAATGGGGACTTCCCACACGGACACCTAGTGGGGGATGCAGGTTATGCACTTGAGCCGTGGCTGATGACACCCATCAGAAATGTACACACACCTGAACAGGAAAGCCATAATGAGGCACACGCACAAACACGTAATGTCATAGAGCGTGTGTTTGGGCTGCTCAAGTCACGGTTCCGGTGTCTGGACACATCTGGTGGAGCCTTGCAGTACACACCAACTACATGTACCCAAATGATCATGATATGTGCTATGCTACATAATATGATCCTGCGGAAACAGCTGCAGCAGGACCAGCACAGGGCTGGGCCAAACATCCCCCCACCATTGCCAAGGCCACCACAGGCAGGGGGTGACTCGGAGGAGGAACAACCTGACCTTGTCCCAGTAGGCAGAAGGAGGCGTGCCTAGTATGCCCTGGCCTTGGAAAAGAGGCAACTCATAGCACATACACTTGGTCAGTAGGAACACTGGGACTGATACCCGCTCTAACTCACTCATACAGTAACAGGGATGCCTAACATGACACAACTTGCTTCCAAACATGTACAGGGAGTGTAGTATGTGCATCCGACAGAGGCGGCCCTGCAGCACCACCTGAGGCATGAATGCCATGTGTTAAGTAATGTAATATCATGTACCATATGCACACCTGAGGACCCCAACTAACATCCACCCTCAACAATCATAAACCACAAAAACACAAACCCACCTCATGGGTACCACAACGGATAGGAACCTAGATGTAATGCTACCCAATGCCAGAAGTATAAACATCAAGATGCATGCAGTGTAAACACACACAGTATAGAGAATGTAGATATCAGTGCTGTAATAGAAAACAGGGTCAAAGCCCACATCAGCACCCTGACACTACCAGGTCACACCTCATACAGTGATGTACATGTGCAAAAACATGGAACAAGATAAAAATGAGGGTGACTAGCAATAAATGGCATGGATAACCACACACCCATGTTTGTACCACAACAAGAAGCAACATGGAATAGCCATGGTCAAAAACCAATGGCTAAAACTGACTACTACTATATAGCTTGTTGCAGACCACTGTCCTAATAGCAGGAACTGCCCCAGGCCTATGTTCATAGGTTCATAGGTTCATACTAGGCTATCTGCCCTAGGGCATTTATAAGCCTAGCCCAGAGTTTTGTGGCTTCTGCCACCCCTTCAATTTGATGGATAATATGCCCATTATTTTGCTGTGCCTCTGTCAAGCAGTGATACTGAGGTTATCCCTGGGGTATACCTGCAATCTCCCATCCATTAGTCAAGATCTCACTTGAACAAAGCCAGTGAGGTGCTCAGCCTCACATGTACCAGGATGTTGTTCCACAGCATAGGGACTCTCTGGGTGATGAATCTGTCCCTCCAGCACATCCTATTAATATCTGTGTTGAGGTTTAAGTCTCCTGCCCTTGTAGTTCTGATGGATGTAGAGGTCTTGAGGTGAAGCATGTTCATTAATTCTGGGTTGGACATAGCCTTGTATGTCAGGCACAGGTCACCTCTGAGCAGACGGTGGCGACTGAATACAGCTGGAATTCCTTCAGTCGGGCAGCATAAGAAATATGTTTGAGACCCTTTCACCTCCTGTTGAGGAATTTGTGGGCCCATCCAATTGCCGCAGGTGTTGGGTCAGATACATTCTGAATGGGGCATTGTATGCAATCATTGGTCTGATGAGTGATGAGTACAGGGGAACAATGACCTCCCTTGATCTAGATGTGAATCCCTGCATGATGAGGTGGCCAATGTAGAAGGTCTTCCAATCTACCCTGGCAATGTGAGTGTCAAACAAAAGGTTACTGTCAACCTGGGTGCCCAGGTCCCTGATAACCTCCTCTGTGCTTAGAGGATTGCCACCTAGATGGGAACTAGTGGTAACCTTGTTCTTCCTGAAGGGTATGGCTATGCATTGTTTAGTGTTTAATGTAAGGCCATGGCTCTGGCACCAGTTATCCGTATCTATGAGACCCTTCTGAAGGATGTCTGTGTCAGATGGGTTTCCAACTATGCTTCCCAGTTTGCAGTCATCTTCAAACTTTGTCAGCCATAATCCTCCTGTGTTTGCTCGTACTTCTGAAAAGTAGATGCTGAACAAATGTGGGCCCAGGACTGAGCCCTGTGGGACACCACTTGTGACAGCTCTGGAGTGTGACATGGCACCAGCAACTTTGACCCTGTGTGTTCCGTCACTTAGCCAGTTTGCAACCCATGCTGTGATGTATGGGTTCACAATTAAGCTGGTGATGTTTTCAATGATACCTGAGTGGGGTATTGTGTGAAAGCCTTTGCCAGGTCAAGGTAGGCTGTGTGGACTGCCTTGCCCACGTCAATGGCCTGGGTGACTGTCTTGAAAAAGTCAACCAAGTTTAAAAGGCATGATCTGCCCTTGACAAAGCCAAACTGGATTGGATCCAATGTCTGCAGGTCCCCTATGTCTTTATTTATAATTCCCATTATGATCCTCTCCATAGCTTAGCAGAACAGGCTTGTCAAGCTGATGGGATGGTAGTTTCCGGGGTAGGTGGAGGCACCTCCTTTGTGAAGTGGGTCCACCATTGCTGTATGCCACTCCTTGGGCACATATCCTGAGGTGAGGCTAAGATTAAACACCTGCCCTAACTGCGGGTGTAATTACTCATTGAGTTCATGGAGCACACAACTGGGGACACCATCTGGTCCCATGGATAAAGTGTTTTCCGCCTTGGATAGAGCAGTTCCCACCCCAGCATTGGAGATGTTTGGGGGGCTACAATCCTCTGGTGTAGATACCCCTCCAGTTGGGGGGAGGGGGGGAGAAATCTGCACTGAACCTGTCAGCCAGTATGTTGGCAATGTCTGTAGGTGCAGTGATATCTACATCATTCTGAACTAATTCTGAGCATATCTGGGAGTTCCCTCCCAGGTTTCAAACATAGGTAAAAAAGGCCTCATGATTGTCCCTTGAGTCCTGAGTGGGTTTACTCTCAAAACTTGCCTCGGATGATTGTATGGGGGAACCCAGTGTTTTACTCACAATGAGCAGGGGTGTCTTCCCTCCTACGGATTACGCTCTATCTCATAGTAGCTCCTTCCTTGTGTTGTAGAGCTTGTTTATGGCTAGGGTCCACCAGACTGGATGCTTGCCTGGGGTACAAAGAGTCTTTGTTTTGTTTGGGATTGCCTGATCCATGCAGTCCTGGAGGTGCTGGTAGAAGGCATTTCTAAGTGATACAGTGGCTTGGGTAATGGTGGCCGCTGGCTTGGGGGCCTTGAAAGAGACCACACCAGTCCTTAGAAATGTGAAGTCGGCATTTGAGAAGGTCTTCACTGTTTGTTTTTCTATCTGGGGTGTGGGTGGGATGTGGACTCCCACTGAGAGTAGTCCATGATCTGATCTCACCAATGATGGGTATACTTCTGGTGTTGAACAGTGTGACCCCATGTTCGTGATGATGAGTTCTAGTATGTTGCCTCCACTTGTGGGGATTGGGACCAGTTGTTCCATGGCATTTGAGTGTATGAACTCTTGGAACCTTTGTGTTAGAGTGTTGTGGCTTGATTAGTGATCCCAGTCTATATGTGGATAGTTGGAATCACCCAGTAGGATGGTGTTTGGAGATACATTTATCCCCTTCAGTGTTTGCAGGATAGCTGTGTGAGGTACCTGAGTTTGAGAGGGTGGCATGTAACATGCTACAAACTGCAGAGCAGTCTTGCCTACGGTCACTGGCACCTGGATGGTCTCCGATGCATCGTGTGTTGCCACCAACCATGAGGTGAGGGTGTCCTTGATGAATATGGACACCCACCATCCTTCTTGGTGTTGTCCGGATTCTGGTGCCGGAACGCATGATATGAGGTAACACCCGATAGTGCCGGGGTGCTGTCAGAAGCTGTGAACCAGGTTTCAGGCACAGCACAGACATCAATGTGCTACATACTGAGAAGGGCATAGAGTGTGTGCAGCTTGAGGTTGAGACCTCTGGCATTGAGCAGCATTACCCTTAGTGTCTTTCCTTTACTGTGTTCTAGGGTGGTAGGTGTAGAATCTGAATCTTGCATAAAAAGGCACAATGGGGGTGGCAAGAGCATCATCCGAAATCCGGAAGCCCAGGGGTGACAGGTGCAAGCTGTCCCTTGCAAATCACCGTGGCCTGTCCAGCATGTCATCCCAGGCAGACAGACATTGGACCCCCTTTGAATGACACCATAGTTTAAGCAAAATATTACAGCTGATCATCTTGACTCTGTTTATGTGGCATCATACTTGGTGAAGGTAGGATACTGCTGAAGGTCAGGGTCACACCTGCCTGGCCTACATAATCAGAGGGATCCTCTATGTCTCTTTCCATGTAGTCCAGGGAGGTACATCTCAGGTTGTTCACACCAGCATGGATAATGACTGGGTCAGACTTGTACTTGCAGTTGAGTGACCTGAGTGCTTGCATTATGTGGTGGATTCCAGTGCCTGATAGGCAGCTTACTGTGACCTCCTCCGTACCCGATCTGGTGAGCTGGACGTCAGTGTGTCTGACTATGGAGTCACCTATGACAAGTGTGTCTGGCATTGTGTTTGGCCTTAAGGGCTGTGACTGTTTGGCACACCGACTCTGTGGTCAATGTGTTGCATGTGCTGTGCCCTGTGGAGGCAGTTGTGTGAGTGTCTGCTGTGGTGGCCACTGCCATTTTGGTAGAATTCTGATCAGAGCCTCCGAGTATGTCTCTGTGTGTCTATGTGTATGATCTTAAGTTGTGATAGTGCCATGTGAGACTGGATTTGTGATGTGTGTGGTTACCTTCACCTTCTCTCTGGTCTTGCTAGTCCTATGTTGAGAGAGCTCAGCCTCCACTTTGGCTATATAGTTGCATCTCTCACATGTATGTGTGTTTTATGGGAGAAGAAGAGGGTTGTCAGTGTACATGAGGCAAGTGTAACATTGCCTCAATATTCCCAGGTTCACCAGCTGAGCAGGAGAGGACACTAGCAACTGATCCCTAGACATGCTAGAAGGAATACACAAAACAATGTTGGAATACAGGGAGATATCAAGCCCCCCAAACCACATCATAGTGTTTGATTGACAATACCTACACATACACCGGTGTTTCATAGTGTCATAGTCTACTACTAGGCTATCTGCCCTAGTGCATGTATAAGCCTAGCCATAGTGATGTGGCTATTGCCACCCCTTATAGTGGTAATAAGTGTACAGAATAGATTCTGAATATTGTGCCTCTGACTTAGTAGTGACACATTATGACCCCTTACGTAATTGAATAACATGACTGTGCCTCTGTCTAGTCTGTGCCTCTGTCTCATATGCAGTTGTCCAGATGTCTCCTGAAGAGAGTCAGTGAGGGACTCCGTCAAACATGAACTGGGATACTCTGCTAGAGTGTGAGATGCCTCTGAGTTATGACTCTGTCCCTCCAGCATGTCCTATACATGTATGTGCTGAGGTTCAAATCCTCAGCTCTCATGGCTCTGGTGGATTTGGATTGCTTGCAGTGGAGCATGTCCACCAAATCCTGATTGGACATGGTCTTGTATGTCAGGCATAGGTCACCTGTAAGTATGCGGTATGACACTGAACAAAGCTGGATTTCCTCTATTCTGGAAGCATATGACATGTGTTGAAGAACCCTGATCTTCATGGTAGGTACTTTTGGGGTGTCTCCAGCTGTTGCAATTGCTGGGCGAGGTACATACCATATGGGGCTTTGTATTCAATCATGGGCCTGATAAGGGAGAAGGATAGTGGAACAATGACCTCCTATGATCTTGATGGAAAACCCTCCATGATAAGGTGGGCAAGATAGAAAGTCTTCCTAACCACTTTGGCAACAGGGGTGTCAAAAGAGATGTCACTATCTACATGTGTCCCCAGGTGTCTGATTTGTTGTCTGTGCTCAGTGGGTTGCTGTCTATGTATTGATCTGTGGGTACTTTGTTCCTCCCAAAGGGGATGAATACACATCAGTTGCATTCAGTTTCAGGCCATGCGTCTGGCACCAGCTATCCGCCTTTGTGACGGCATTCTGTAGTATGTGTGTGCCGGCTGATGTATTCACTATGGTGCCTAGGTTGCAGTCATCTGCAAACTTTGTCAGCCACAACCCCCCTATGTTTGCTTTCACATCTGAAAAGTAAATACCAATTAAGAGGGGTCCCAGGACACATCCTTGTGGGACACCACCTGTGACTGGCTTCGAATCTGACAAGGCACCTGCAATGTTGACTTTATGGGTTCTGTTTCTTAGCCATTTTGCAACCTATCCTGCGACATATGCTGTTATATGTCAGCTGTTGAGCTTGGCTATGATGCCTGAGTGTGGTATTGTGTCACAGGCCTTAGCCAAGTGCAGGCAGGCTGTGTGGACTGCGTAGCCCTCATCGATGGCCCTACTGACAGTTTCATAGTAGTCAACTAGGTGCAAAAGGCAGGATCTGCCCTGTACAAAGCTGAACTAGGTGGGAACAAGGGTCCGTAGGTCAGTAATGTGTCTGTGTAAGAGCTCCATAATGACTCTTCCCATATCTTTGCAGACAAGGCTGGTTAAGCTTGTGTGGTGGTAGTTGCCATGGTCTGTGGAGGCATCTCCTTTGTGGAGTGGGACCACTGTTGCCGTATGCCAGTGTTCAGGTACATATCCTGTAGCAAGACTAAGGTTAAATAGCAGTTGTATATATGGGTCCAGCCCCTTCTGGAGTTCACATAGCATGCAACCGGAGATACCAGCAGGTCCCATGGATGCTGTGTACTTGTCTTTGCTGAGTGCGGCTCTCACATGGACATCCAAGATGACAGTGAGGTTACATACAGCAGTGATAACTATCTTCTTTTGGGGGTGAGGGAGGGTAAATCGCACTGAAGCTGTCCGCTGGAATGTTGCCAATATCTGTCAGGTCACTGGAATATATGTTGTTGTGTACCAACTCCGAGCATATCTGAGGGTTCACAACCAGGTGTCTGACATAACTGAAGAAAGCAGTGTGGTTACCTTCATTGTCTTTGGTGATTAATGTCCCCAAGTTGACCTTGCATGTCTTTATGAGATAATGTAGCTTTCTACTAGTGCTGATCACAGCTGTCTTCCCTTTTGGAGATGTAGCTCTGTCTTGCATTAGTAACCCTCATCTGTCATACAGTTTGTTTATGGCTGGGGTCCACCAGACAGGACACTTTCCCTTTGTGGAGAGGGTCCTGTTTTTATTTGTGATTGCATGGTCCATGCTGTCTGACATCTAGCTAAGGGGAGGTCATTGTGGTTCTGCAGTTATCTTTCATCAGCATTAGAAATGACCACAATGAGATAATGTAGCTTTCTACTAGTGCTGATCACAGCTGTCTTCCCTTTTGGAGATGTAGCTCTGTCTTGCATTAGTAACCCTCATCTGTCATACAGTTTGTTTATGGCTGGGGTCCACCAGACAGGACACTTTCCCTTTGTGGAGAGGGTCCTGTTTTTATTTGTGATTGCATGGTCCATGCTGTCTGACATCTAGCTAAGGGGAGGTCATTGTGGTTCTGCAGTTATCTTTCATCAGCATTAGAAATGACCACAACAGCCCCTGTGGGTGTACCTCATGCAGACACATCCAGCACCTGTAAAGTCCACAACAGTACCTCACCAGGAGTATGACAGAGCTGGAACACATGTAATGTGTAGCCTGATTAAACAGAGTGCAGCTCCACACACTGCCATGCTGTCCACCCAGATGCAAGCTGTGCCTGATGTAGAAAGCCATGTCCAAGCTGGAATCAATGCACATGCTGCACCTTGTACAATCTGAATGGCAGGGAGCTATGCACATGAGGGACCTGAACCCCAGCACTGACATATTTAGGACAGGCTGTACTGCATTATCCAAAACACAGAAGCCACCCCCACGCATGAGTAAACTACCAGTACATGTTGTCCGTAGAGACACTCGTTGAATCCCCTCAACAGGAATCCTAATGAGTGGATGGGAGATGGGAGGTTTACCCTGGGTATCAATGTTATGTCACAGGTAGACAGAGGCACAGTATACTAAACAAGACATATGTCATGGCAAACTACACTTACAATGTGTTGATGGACAAACACACTCTCCGACTAGCATTACAAATGGTCTAGGGCACATCGGTAGTGTTTGCCAATGTACACCCATGTTGTGGAATACACTACTGATGTTGGATGAGGCTGTTGTAAGTAGTTCACATCTGAACATAATGCAACATGGTCAGATAGGTTCATAGGTACATAGGTTTATACTAGACTATCTTCCCTAAGGCAGGTATAAGCCTAGCACAGAGTTCATTGGCATACACCACCCCTTATATGGAAACAGTACTGTGCCCATTATTTTGTCATGCCTCTCTCCAGCAGTGACACAGTGATGATCCCCGGGTTAAACGTATGACCTTCCATCCACAGGTCAAGATACCTCTTGAACACAGCCAGCAAGGTGCTCTGCCTCACATGGACTGGGATTGTATTCCACAGCATAGGGAGTCTCCGGGTGATAACTCCATCCCTCCAACATGTCCAATGTACATCCCTGCTAAGGTGTAAGTCACCTGCACTAGTGGTTCAGGTGGATCTGCTGATTCTGAGGTGGAGCATGTCCATTAATCCCTGTTTGGACATGGCCTCGCATGTCAGGCACATGTCACCTCTAAGCAGATGGTATGTGAGTGAATAGAGTGGGAGTGTCTTCAATCTGGCAGCATATGACAGCTGTTGGGGTTCCTTGATCCTTTAGGTGGGGGACATTCAGGGTGTCTCCAATTGCTGCAGATGTTGGGTGAGATACAGCCAGAATAGGGCATTCTACTCGATCACCGGTCTGATAAGTGAAGAGTACAGGGGAACAATGACCCACTAGATCTGGATGTGAATCCCATCCTGATCAGGTGAGCAATGTAGAAGGTCTTTCTAGCCACTTTAGCAATGTGAGTCTCAGAAGAACGGCGACTGTCAACCTGGGTCCCCAGGTCCATGATAACCTCCTCTGTGCTTAGAGGATTGCCACCTATATGGTAGCTTGGGGTTACCTTGCTTTTCCTGAAGGGTATGTCTACACATGTTGTGCACTTTGACTTCAGGCCATGGCCCTGGCACCAGCTATCAGTTACTGTGAGTCCCTTTTGAAGGATATCCGTGTCTGATGCACTGTCCACTATGGCGCCCAGTGTGCAGTCATCTGCAAACATTGTCATCCAAAGTCATCCCATGTTGGCCTGTACTTCTGGGAAGTACATGACAAACGATGGGGGCCAAGGACTGAGCCCTGTGTGACACCACCTGTGACCAGCCTGGAGTCTAACATAGTGCCAGCAACTCTAACCCTGTGGGTCCCGTCCCTAAGCCAGTTTGCAACCCATCTTGTGACATATGGGTTTACATTTCAGTTGTTAGGGTTTTCCACAATACCTGAGTGGGGTATTGTGTTGAAAGTGTTTGCAAGGCCAAGGTAGGCTGTATGGACTGCCTTTCCCAACAATGGCCTAAGTGACCGTTTTGAAGATGTCAACCCAGTACAAAAGGCATGATCTGCCCTTGACCAAGCCAAAATGGGATGGGTACAATGTCTGCATGTCCCCTATATCTTTGTTTATGAGCTCAATTATGATCCTCTCCATAGATTTGCAGACTACACTTGTTAAGCTTATGGGGCAGTAATTACCAGGGTCTGTAGAGGCACCGCCTTTGTGCAGATGTGCACAACTGGACCCTAACCAGGCTGTTGTGCACACAATGGAAATGTAAAGCGGTGATAGGACTAAAGCCCAGGATACTGACCACCACAGTGAAAGTACTGAAACACTACACTATACAGTGCTATAGTGTTAGGTCAGTATGAACGGATGTTGACAATTGTGTGCAAAGTATCCCATGCAAAACCTGCAGGCACAGTATACTCCCTGTTTTGTTCACACAAAAAGCATTTGGACAGTAACTATACAACATGTCACAGAACACACAACCATTAACTGGAGGTATTTGTTGAAGGTCACACTCATCCACAAATGTGATGGGCTGCAGAGTTCAACATATGTAAAGCCCACACTGGGCATGCTCACACAGATAAATGAGACATCTTTCACACAACATGCCATGGGAAGGCTGAACTGGGCATGCTCACACACTTGGTCCAAATGTTACTCCTAGCAACTGTGAAAACACACCAGAGGATGCTCATTCCCCTTTCTAGACGCTGATCATGTAAGCACCCTATAAGTATATCTGAGAAAAGGAATCTCTCAGTAATCCGAATAGCGCGCTCTGCTAATGCATCCGTCTCTAGTGTCATAACATAGTTAGGTAGGGGTTTGAATCCAGCAGGTAGCAAGTGTGTGTGTGAAGGGGGGTAAGTGTGTATGAAAGAAGCATCCCTTTTGGCAACTGGGAAAACACACCACAGGATGATCATTCCACTTTCTAAACTCTGATGATGTCAGCACCCTATAAGTATATCAGGGGAAAGGAAATCTCCCAGTAATGTGAATAGCGTGCTGTGCTAATGCGTCTGTCTCAAGTGTCATAACCTAGTTAGGTAGGGGTTTGAATCCAGCAGGTAGCAAGTGTGTGTGTGAAGGGGGGTAAGTGTGTATGAAAGAAACATCCCTTTTGGCAACTGGGAAAACACACCACAGGATGATCATTCCACTTTCTAAACTCTGATGATGTCAGCACCCTATAAGTATGTCAGGGGAAAGGAAATCTCCTAGTAATGCGAGTAGCGCGCTGTGCTAATGCATCCATCTCTTGTGTCATAACATAGTTTGGTAGGGGTTTGAATCCAGCAAGTGGCAAGTGTGTGTGAAGGGGGGTATGTGTGTGTGTAAGTGTGTATGAAAGAAACATCCCTTTTGGCAACTGGGAAAACACACCACAGGATGATCATTCCACTTTCTAAACTCTGATGATGTCAGCACCCTATAAGTATATCAGGGGAAACAAAATCTCCCAGTAATGCAAATAGCGCGCTGTGCTAATGTGTCTGTTTCTATTGTCATAACATAGTTAGGTAGGGGTTTGAATCCAGTAGATGGCAAGTGTGAGTGAAGGGGGATAAGTGTGTATGAAAGAAACATCCCTTTTGGCAACTGGGAAAACACACCACAGGATGATCATTCCACTTTCTAAACTCTGATGATGTCAGCACCCGATAAGTATATCAGGGGAAAGGAAATCTCCCAGTAATGCGAATAGCGTGCTGCGCTAATGCGTCCGTCTCTAGTGTCATAACATAGTTAGGTAGGGGTTTGAATCCAGCAAGTGGCAAATGTGTGCGAAGGGGGGGGGTAAGTGTGTATGATTGATATGTCCCTTTTGGCAACTGGGAAAACACACTACAGGATGCACATACCCCTTTCTAAATGATATCACAATTATGTATGGCTTTTGATTACAGACATGCCATGTGTTTTGCACACACAGAATGCCCATGTGTGTGGGTTATCCCTCACAATAATGCATGACATTGATTAAACCAGTTATGGCAATGCACACATGATGTATGTGTGTGCCAAATACACATATGTACCTGTGACCTTCAATAGTTACCATGTGTGATGCCTGCCACATGTGAATACATGGTATTTGCACAGGGTAACATTATGACCGTGGTCTTCAGTGCAGGTCCTGCATGTGGGATGTGTATATACAGTGTGAGATGTAGATGCTATCAGCCTAGTAGTGAGGGATGCACACCTGGTCTGGGGCATATAGTCTACATGTTGTTGATGTACAGGACCTGCATGTTTTCACCTGTTGTGGGAGTGGTAAGACAGTATTCCATAGCAATGCAGTGACTGCATGCTAAGAACCATTCAGCTAGGGTGTTGTAGCTACACTAATTCATTAGCATTCAGTAATTTGTCAGAATCCCTGGTGAGGGTCTGATGCCAACCAAGGTCAGGGGTCTACCAGCCTGTGTCACTTGCTCAGTGATCCCTTCCATGTTCCCTATCATGTCTCCCAGTGAGGGACATCCCACATCAGCTGTGGTGGCATGGACAATGACTGAGTCATATGTGTCCATGCATCTGACTGACTTGTATGTTTGTGTTATGTGGTGAACCATAGTGCCCCATGAGCATATCACTGTGACCTACACCTTTTCCAGCCTGGTGAGCATTGTCTCACTGTACTGGACAATAAAAATACCTAACACAACTGCGGCAGTAGTGTTGTATAGCTTTACAGACTGTGCTTGTTTGACACACAGGATTTGTGTGCTATGTGTTATGCGTGCTGTGTGCAGGCCTAATGTATGCCTGTGTGCCAGCTGCAGAGATGTCTGCCAGTCATGCAGGATGCTATCCTTAGGCTTCACAACTGACCTGTTGTGTTTCCATGCTTGTATTGCTGTCCGTGTAGGTCCACATCAGATTGGTATTGCTGTTACTGTAGTATTTCATGCCACCAGACAGGTTATGCCAGTACTGGGTTCAGAGTGCTTAGTCCACAGTTTGGCCATGTGTTTCCATCTCATACATGTGATGTACATCCATGGGTAGGGGATAGGGTTGACTGTGTACATGTGGCAGCTGTGACATTACTACATGACACACATATTCCACAACTGTACCATAGAGGTGACTGACAACCGACCTTTGCACATGCTACCATAGTATTGAGATTACATTGGTGATTAACAGCACATAGGGCCAATGGTGAAAAAGATACATAGGTCCATAGGTTCGTACAGGGATGTCAGCCCAGGGCATGTATCCACCTAGCCAGAATGTGTGTGCCTTTCAACATGCATTGTGAATCTGTCTTGCTATGCCCTTTTCCAAGGTTAGTATACTGTGCCTCTGTCTCACAGTGACACATAAGTGATACCCAGGGTAACCCTACAATGTCACATCCAGTCATTAATATCACTCTTGAAGATAGTCACTGAGTCAGTCTGCCTAACCTCTATTGGGATAATATTCAGGAATGAAGGGAGCCTCTGAGTTGTGAATGTGCCCCTCCAGCATGTCCTATGTATATCACTCCTGAGGTTCAAGTATTTCCAGTGTGTATCCTGGTGGGATCTGGATATTCTGAGATGCAGCATGGCCATTAAGTGAGGGTATGACCTGGCCTTCTATGTCAGGCACAGATTGCCTATGAAGAGGCAGTATGTCACTGAGTAGAGCTGCTGTTACTTTAACCAGTCAGTATGTGGCATCTGTTTGAGCCCTTTGATCCCCTTGTCAAGGTACATATGTGGTATCTCCAGTTGCTGCAGGTGTCTGGTAAGGTGCATGCCCACAGGTTCATCATAGTCAATTATGGGCATGATGAGGGATGAGTAAAGGGGCACAATGTCCTCCCCTGATCTACAAGTGGATCCCATGATGATGTGGCCCATATAACATGCTTACCTAACCACTTTGTCCATGTTGTTGTCAAATGGTAGAATGCTATCAACCTGTGTACCCCAAGGTCCATAATTCCTTCGTCTGCACTTAATGGATTAACACATATGTGGTACGTTGTGGTCACTTTGTGTTTGACAAAGGGGATGACTATACGCTTTCTGTCATTCACGTTGAGGCCATGGCTGTGGCACAAGTCGTGTGTTTGCAAGAGTCCCTTTTGGAGGATGCGTGTGTTAGCTGGTGAGTTGATTATGGCGTCCGGTTTGCAGTCACCTGCGACTTGCTGAGCCACAGTACTTCCATGTTGGCCTGTACCTATGATAAATATATAATGAACATGACAGCTCCCAGGGCTGTGCCTTGTGGGACACCACTTTTACCAGGTTGGAGGCTGACATGGCTCCAGCAATTCTACCATGTGTGTTCTGCCCTTGAGCCACTGTGCAATACCCATAGTGACATAGGGGTTAATATGTACACTGGTGAGCTTCCCTAGAATGCACAAGTGGGGTATTGTATCCAAGGCTTATGCAAGGTCCAGGTAGGCTGTGTAGACCTCCTTCCCCTTGACAGTGGCCTTGGTGACTGTTTCAAAGAAATCAAACAGGTTTGAGAGGCAGGATTTGCCATTGACAAAGCCAAACTGTATATGGTGACATGTCTGTAGGTCCACAATATCTAGATATGTGAGGTTCATGATGATCCTTGCCATAGCTTTGCAGACAAAGCTAGTCAGACATATGGGGCGAGTAGTGTCCAGGATCCATGAAGGCACCACCTGAATGTTGAGGGACCACTGTTGCTGTATGCCACTCTCTGGCCACATATCGTGTATTAAGGCTGGGATTGAACAGTGGTGTTATGTCTGGGTGTAGCTCTTCTTGTGGTTCATGTAGGACACAGCCTGGGACACTGTCTGGTCCCATTGATGCAGTGTTTATTGCTTTGGGAAGGGCATCTCTTACCTGAGCATCTGTGATGTCAGGGGCAGCACTGTGCTGAGACATATTTGCCCTTTTGGTGTGGTGGGGGAGAAGGCAGCATTGAACCTGTCCACTAGGATGATGGCAATGTCTGTGTGTTTTGTATTTTGTGTGACATCTTGGATTACCTCTGAGCATATCTGGGTAGTACCACCCAGGTTACTAACATAACTACAGGCAGCCTTGTGATTATCCTCAGTGGCTTGTGGAATCCTCTCTCAAAGATGGCCTTAGACAATCATATGGGTGCCTGTAGTTGTCTTCCAATACTCATCAGTGGTGCCTTCACATTTTGGGAGGTTGTTGTATCATGTAGTGGCATCATCCTTCTATTGTATAGTGTGCTTATGGCTGGTGTCCGCACCCAGGACATCTGCCTTTGGAGAATTGGGTCATGCTTTCATATGTGGCTTCATGATCCATGCATTCCTGAATGTGTCCATAGAATGCCTTTATACAGGTATCTGCAGTCTGGTCCATATTTTCAACAGGCCTTGGGCCTTTGAAGGTTTCCACATCATTTATGAGGGGTGTGAACTTGCTTGACATGAGCTGTTGACAGACGTGCCGCCCCCAGACAGAGCAAGGTGAGGGTCACAGTTAGCTACCTGTCGGGTGATAGAATGTGCCACATAACACAGGCACACAGGTCACTCCACAGCAAGTACAGCTATGAGGCAGACATTGTCCATGCTGGTGCAAACAACCTGAGACGTACCTCCCTGGACCACATGGAAAGAGACACAGAGGAGCTCTTACAGCACCCTCTCAAACTCAGGACTCCCACACAGCCTTCATGCTGACACAGGAGAGTTTAGATTACTCTGCAAACACCATCATACTGGGTGACGTCAGCTACCCAAACATAGACTGTGAACATTACACAAGCCACAATACCCAAGCTCTAGGGTTCCCATAGATCAGACATTCTTTGGCTATGGAACAGGTAACCAACCTTCCCACAAGAGGGGCAGATATACTAGACCTGATCATCACAAACATGAGTACAAACTGCTCACTACTGGGAGTATAACCCTCATTGTTGCAATCAAACCATATACTAATCACACTGGAGTACTGGATCCCCCACATATGCAAACCTCAAACACATCGATGTGTGTGTGGGAAATGTCCCTATTAGCAACTGTGACAGTACAGTACAGGATGCAGATCCCCCTTTTGAAACACTGATGATGTCAGGACTGTATAACTATATTACCTGTAGTAAAGTCCTCCAGTAATTTGCATAGCACGCTCTGCTAATGCATCTTTCTCCAGTGTCATAACGTAGTTAGGTAGGGGTTTGAATCCTGCTAAGGGAATGTATGTGTGTTAGAGTGAGTGGGGTTTATGTGTGTGCACTATGCTGGAAGGGTTAACTGCCTTTTGCCAACTGGGAGAACACACTTCAGGGTGCACATCCCTCCTCCTACACACAGATGATGTCAGCACCCTCTAAGTACAGCATTAGTAAGGATTTCTCCAACTACTGCAAATAGCACACTCTGCTAATGTGTCTGTTTCTACTGTCATAACACAATTAGGTATGGGTTTGAATCTTGCAAATGGAAAGTATGTGTTTTACTGTTGGTGGGGTTAGTGTGTGTGCACAATGATGGGGTGGGATGTGGCTTTTGCCACATGGGGCTATGCACTGCAGGGTGGTCATTACCCTTAACAAGCAGTGATGTTGATAGCACCCTACACAAACAAAACTACAAAAGAGAAGGTGGTGGTACCAATAACACATGTAAGGTAACACTTCTTCAAGTAATGTCCACAAAACGGAGTAGGATAAACAAACAATTTTTTTATTCTATACAGACAACATGACAACAGACAACTGCCAGTACTCAGTATAGTGTTACATGCTACTGTAACACGCACATGTACCCGAATATACCTAGATAGTGTTCTGAAGCCTGAATGTGGCAAGTGTGTGGATGTGGGATGTGTCTGTGTGTGCATTTCCGTATGGGAAACATGTTTGATGTGGCAATCAGGGTACTACAGTACCTGATGCACATTACATCTTTCAACTGATGAGGTTGCCTGCACCCTGTGAGTACAGGTAGAGAAGGGGCCAGTAGTAAACAACATAGTGCACTTCTCAAATGTGTACCTGTCATGTATCAACAGCTACTCATGTAGGGTGATAAATAATGGGAATGGCAGGTGAGCATGTGCATGTGTGTGGGTAGCAGGGTGTGTATAAATGCATGTGTGACAGAACAGATACATATAGCTGAATCTACATAACAGCACAAGATGCGCATTGCCATAGTCAATGTTAGCATGTGATGGTGTGCAGCTGGTACACTTTGGTAAGTAGTATGGGTGCAGATAACAATTGAGGACATTCATACAGTTACTGCAGCAGGACTGCTGGGATATACACACAATTATACTGGAACAGTGAACAGTTACCAACATGTTACTACTTATACACATCTATGTAGTCACCCTGTGCATCAGCAACGTGTTTACCTTTACCTGCACCGATGTTGTAGTATGCACGAGGTGGCACAGTGTCATCATATGCACAGGGTGTGGGTTAGGTATGCCCAAGCCAGCCACTGGTAACACCAATTGACATGTGTGTATGTGTGTTTGTGAGGGGCAGCAGTACAGGGTGGACCGGTGTTGGTGCAGTGTGTGTGTGTATGTGTTTGCCCTAGGTGTTAGGTTTCTGCATGTGTGTAAGCACGCACACAGTCCCACATAATGGCTGCCATGTACAGGGTTTTGTGGACAGCCACAGACTGCACCTGTCAGGTCATCCAGATCAGTGTCTGTGGGCACGGACACGGTACCTGTGCCTGGCAGGGGTGCTACGGGCCGTATCCGGTACTAACCCAGACTGGGTACTGTCATCGGAAGCAGGGGCATGTTGACTGGACACAGTTCCCTGTTGGGACTGTCCAGAGCCACGTGCACGTGGTCTCCTGGGGCGTCTTGATGACAGCACAGACCCAGCATTGCTGGGGCTGGTGCTGGCACTTGAGGTGCGCGAGTGGGCCTGTTGTCGTCCGCGGCCACTGCCAGCTGGTGCTGTTGCTGGCATACGGCCACGTTGACGTCGCAAACGCACACCATCACCCTGGCCCATGGACATCTGGTTGTGGAGCAGCTGTTCTATGCCCCCACAACGTCTGTCAACGACATCTGTGAAGTTACGGATAGCATTCGCAACGTCACGCATGCCATCTGTCATGGCTGTGCGACATGCTCTCAGCTCCCTCAGACCCTGTCTGGTGTACCTTTCCATACGTGCCTGTGCCTGCATGACAGTTCGAAACATAGTGGAGGTTGACATACCTCCTTGGGCACGTTGCCAGAGGCAGTACGGCCATGGATGCCCCCACGAGAACCCATGGGCGACTCTCTGCGTGGTACCATTGGAGGCCCCTGCTCATGGCTGCCTTGTGGGGATGCATGTACTACAGGTACCACATTACCCTGATCTATGCCCACTGCAGACTGTCCATCACCTAGGGACAATGGTGACAAAGGATGTAACGGCAGGATGACTGTGCGCATTGACGGGGTTGAAAGCTGTGTACTGTCAATTGGCTGACCAATGGTGGACCCAGACACACCTTCCTGCACCATTACAGACATTTCATCATCATCAGTACCTGGGGCACAAGATTCAGGTTCCCTGCTGCAGGTCACCAGAGCAGCACCAGAACCTACGGGAGGAAAACATGGAACACAGTTTACAGTCTCAATACATATTTGACAGAGATGCACTTCAATACTAATGCACACATTCAGAAATGGACACATGCACTCATGGACACTAACACACATGCACACTTGGGCACAGGCACACTTGCACACATGCACACCCCACAGTAAACACACACATCAGTACCGTGTTACACTACTCAATTTACTACAACTGTGTATTACAGGTATTGTGAACACAGTCACCAGCATGTCTACTACAGAGTTACACTACTCTTCCTAGTTTTATAAATTGTTTTACAGATAATGCTAAAAAGACTCACCAGCATGTATGGCCTGCCTCGTTGCTAGATGGGAGGGACCTGGAAGTGTGAAGAGAGTAATGTCAGTGGGCACCCCCCCACCTGTGGCAACCTGTTGCCTGCGGATATCTGCAGCACGCTGGCGGACATTTCTAATCAAATCACTGCAGTGATGTCTCACCTGCTCATATGTCCTATCATGCATGCCAACATAATTTATCCTGCTAACGAGGTTTTGCCACAGTGCAGACCTCTCCTGCTGATTCTGGGTGGTGCGTGAGAACAGGATGGCATAGTCACACACCAGGCTCTGGTGAATCACGTCATCCTCTGCAGCAGAATATGATGGGTTCCTTTTGGAGCCATGTCAACCTGGAAAGGTACACAAACAGGTTATCAGCATAGTATCTCAACAATACATGGTACACATTCTATACAGGGAGTATTAACTTCTACTTATTACTGCTTGGTTAAAACTTGATTACAGTGTAGCTATCATTCTATGTCATTTGTACTAAGCACTTGGCCTTCAGACCAGTTGTTTTACATTAGGGAGGTTGGTGGCAAGCACTGTGGTGGCAGGACACATATCTTTCATCCATTGAAGTTGGGAACTGCTGATTGAGGGCCCAGTGTACAAGTGTATTAGTTCTGGTATGGGCAGTTGGCCTTCAGGCCAGTTATTTAACATTAACAAGGTTTGTGGTCTGCACTCGTGTGTGACAATAGGCTGTACTCTGCCATTCATAGCTGGGGACATCTGGTTTCAGGTTTATAGTGCCTGCATATCTGAGCTGTATCTTACTGACATTGCTACACCTTGTTTGCTGTAGCAAACACTACATCCAGGCCTCCTGGATCTACCTTTGTTTATATGCTTGTTATTTGTTAGCTTGTTATTTCACTGGTATGCTACTTCCACATAGTACACAGCTTCTCAACATGTCTGTGACTCACTACTGATATCTGCATTGCTTACTGTGCGTATTTCCATGTTACACATGACAGCAAGTGACTGCTTCTCATTGTTGCATTTACTTAATTGTGACACATTGCACTTAGGTTACCTGGCACTTGCTCACTGATGCTTTTATATCAGTCAGCAGTTGTAGGTAATGTCAGTACACCCTCACTCCCCACTGGACCTTGTTTTCAATCATTAATTATTACAGAATTCACAATAGTATTCTAGCATGTACAGAGGTCAGTTGTCAGTTCCTCCCCAGTCCAGCTGGTGAGTGTGGTACTCCAGAGACAATGTTAGAACAGATGCATGTACACAGACAACCCCTCCTCCTAACAACAAATTCAAACTCATGTGAGTGATGCAACCATATACCAAACTGGAGGCTAGGCTCTGTCTACTCAATACCGCCATAACCAGTCAGGTGGCCAAGGAGCCCACTCACTACACTTCCAGTCTCACATAGCCCTACCACAACACCGGACCTAACACATGTTCACACATACTCATACTTGTTGGCTCGACCACAGCTCTGCCTATGCAGCAGAGACCTCCTAAGCAGACATCCAGGCAACCACTACCACGGAAACGAACATGTGCAACACATATCACACAAAGCCAATGTGCTGAACACTCACAGCCATTAACAGTAAACAACACACCTCATACACCTGTACTAGGTGCCTCTATCATCAGGCACACTAACATCACGTTCACCAGGCTTAACGAGGTGAGGGTCATGGTGTGCAGCCTGTCGGTCACTATGACCTGCCACATAACACAAACACTCAGGTAACCCCAAGGCAAGTACAGGTATGACTCAGTCAATGTCCATGCTGGTGTGAATGGCCTGACACATTCCTCCCTGGACTACATGACATGAGACAGTACAGAGCTCTCTGAGCACGTAGTCCAAGACAGTTTGACCCTGACCTTCAGTAGCATCCTACCCTCACCTAGAACGATGCCACAATATCAAGACATGATGATCCCTTCCAACAATTGACTGACATACTGGTGTCATTCACAGGTGTGCCAATGCCTGCCATCTTGAGGTGGTATGCTTTGCTAGGGACAGCTTGCACCTGTCACCCCTGTCCTATTGGAATTTGGCGGAGCCTCTTGCTACACCCATAGTGCCTGTATTAGGCAAGGCTCATAAGGCAAACCCACATCCATTTGTATCACAAAGGATGAGGAAGTAAGAGTGATGCTACTCAACACCGGAAGTCTAGACCTAAGGATGAACGCACTCAAAACCCTACTTAACATTCTGGACATCGATATCTGTGCAGTAACATGAACCTGTTTCAGGTTTCACAGGAGCACACCAGTGCTACCAAGTTATAGCTGTTACCATTCTTGTCAGCCCCAACACTTGAACAAGGGAGGGGGAGTATCAATATTCAATGCAGATTCCCACGCCTCCACATTGGTGGCACAGTACAACATAGGTGTTAGGCCATTGAGTACAGAAGACGTAGTTGGGGACCTGGGGAAGAAACATGGTAGCGGTCTGTCATTTGTCAACCACATGGCCAATGTGGATTGAAAGACATGTTATATAGCCCAGCTAATCATGAGGGATTCACATGTATGGCAGGGGAGGTCATTGTGCCTCTTTACTCATCCATCATCAGGCCTATAATTGTGTACAATGCACCTTTTGGGATGTACCTAACCAGACACCTACAGCAACTGGTACAGGACAACAGTACCTCATCAAGGGGATGCAATGGCTCACACAGATGTCATATGCTGCCCAGGTAAAGTAAATCCAGCTGGACTCAGTGGCATACTGCCTGTTCAGAGGCAATCTGTGCGTGCCATATACAGCCATGTCCAACCCAGCAGTAATGAACATGCTGCACCTCAGGCAATCAGAGTCCCATACAGCCACATGCTCAGGAGAGCTGGACCTGAGCACTGACATACATGGACATGCTGGAGGGGCATATTCCTAACCGAGAGGCTCCCTTCACTCTGTAATGAGCTCACACTACTGGTTAGGCAGAGTCCCTCATTGACTCTCTTCCATAGGAATCTGGATGAGTGGATGGAGATCATAGTTGTACCCCAGGTATCACTTCTATGTCACTGTTAGACAGAGGCACAGTATACTAACGTCGGACAAGGGCATAGCAGCATAACTTGTAATTGTGTGGCGAAAGACAAACACATTCTACTAGGCTTACCAATGCCCTAGGGCAAATAGCCTAGTATGAACCTATGAACATGTGTGTACTGCTATAGTACTTCTGCCATATGTTGCATGTGTGTGTGTTGTGGGGGATGCACAGGTAATGGCCGGATACTTCTGCACAGGCGACACATCTGACACATTCTGGGTGTTCATCCCTACATACTGGATGTGTGTTGCCATCCAACCCTGTGATGTGGACACACATTACTCAGCCTGGATATACATATCCGAACAACACCACAAGCACAGTACACTACCTTGCTATGTATGCATGTAATTACACAGTTATTCACTAGTTATGACAGTGATGCTATCTATGCAGCCCATTGGGCCAGTGGAAGCCACAACACACACCGCCAGCACCTTTGCATATGCTTACCACAGACATCCCACATACTGCATGTACTGTGCACACACATATCTAACCCAGAACAACTGCACACCACTTATTAATCCTGTCCAGTGGACTACAGATACAGGCATATTGTATAACAATAGTAGGAGGCTACTGCAGCACAGGGCAGATTCACATGACGGCAAGGCATCTGTGGTCAGCAGTGTTAAGATGCTTCACATTCACCAAATGCACAGATATTGGCAACATTGTTGCAGACAGTTTAGGTGCAGGTACCCCCCATTCTCCTACACATGTGGTATTAGTTATCCCAGATGACTGTAACCTCCCTATCCTCTCACATGTCCAGGTGAGAGCCACCCTCATCATTGCAGAACACATATCATCACTGTTACGAAATGGTATCCCTGGATGTGTGCTACATTCACCCCTGGAGGACATAGCACCACATGACAGACTGATATTAATCCCTGGCCATACTACAGGATATGTACCTGAACAGTGCCATACATACACAGTGGTCCCACACCAATGAGGAGGAACCTCTACTGACCCTGGGAACTACTGCATCATATGCACAACTGGCCTTGTGTTCTAAGCTATGGAAGTGTTAAGTATGGGCAACATGTACAGCAATATTACATATGTTTATATTTCAGAACTATGTACACACAACCTATCTCATGGACATACCTATAGATAGTGAACTATGATACATTTGGAGGTGTCACAGTATACACAGGATTAACCTGCTACTTTGCATTACCTGTGTTTGTGGCAGCTGTTGCTGTGCCAGTGGTGGTGCTGCTTACTGCTTGCTGCTTGCTGCTTGCTGTTTGCTGCTGCTGCTGCTTTTGCTGCTGGCTGTCCTTATATTTGTTTTATTTCTCTCTCTGTCTCTCTCTCTCTTTCTCTGTAGGTTTTGTGCAATGAATGTATTGCATGAGTGTAGTGTGGGTACTCGATGCTTTTGTAGGTATCTGCATAGGTCCATGTGATGGCCTCTGCACCAATTGTAAGGCAGCATTTGCTAATTGCATGCAGCCAGGTGTGTACTGATTGCATGTCTCACTGTGATTTCAGGACACTGCTATAAAAGGGTATGTGAGATAGGCATTGCCCTTTCAGATTGTAGGGCGTGGACCATGCTGGTATGCTGTTGACAGTGTTCTGTGAGTGTGAAGGTTAGTACATCTCCCATGCTTCATGCTGTGTTGTAGATTCAGGTTGCTGCATTTCTCTTGCCTGTTCCCTGTAGTGAGTGTGTATGCATACTGACACCTACAACTATATGTCATATGTATTGCTATATAAATATATATATATATATCTGTGTACATATACATACTTTCATATATGTACATTAGCTGACATTATTGGGTACAAGCTAACAATTAGCAGGGCTGTTTCTGTTAACACTACACTAGTATGGGAATCCAGTAATTGGGACTATAAAAGTCTGCCTGACATGCTTTGGGTAGTAGACATACTATATTGCCTTTATCTTCATTCCTACTATTACATGTTCCACTTATTTAGCACTATATTCCTGTATGAGAGTCATGGCTTAGTGGTAGGTCATACAGACTAGTGTTACAATGGTCTTGTGGTAGGGCCTACTAGTATGCTTATATTCTGCTTTTGACTTGAGTATAGGGCCTATCAATCAAAGTGCTGGAGGCACCTTTAAGCAGTTAAAGGGGTTAGTAGGTCTCACAGGAGCCAGGCTGTGTTGCAGATTCTGGTTGCTGCATTTATCTTCACTGTTTCCTGTAGTGAGTGTGTATGGATACTGACACCTACAACTATATTTCATATGTATTAATATATATTTATATCTATGTATGTGTAGATATACATACCTTCATATATGTACATTACCTTACTTTATTATGTACAAGCTAACAAGTAGCAGGGCTGTTTCTGTTAACACTGAACTAGTATGGGAATCCAGTAATTTGGCCATTAAAACTTTACCTGACATGCTTTGGATAGTACACCTCCTATATTGCCTTTATATTGATTCCTACTATTACATGTTATATTTATTCTAGCAGTGTGTTCTTGTAAGGTAGTCATGGCTTAGTGGTAGGTCATACAGACTAATGTTATGAAGAGACTGGCAGTGGGAATTTATTTTTCTTTCCAAACTTTCAAAATGAGTACAGGACCTGTCAATCAAAGTGCTGAGGCCACCTTTAAGCAGTTAGAAGGGTAAGTAGGTCACACAGGGGTCAGGTTGTGTTGCAGATTCAGGTTACTGCATTTATGTTCACTGTTTCCTGTAGTGAGTGTGTATGGATACTGACACCTACAACTATATTTCATATGTATTTATATATATTTATATATATGTATGTGTAGATATACGTACCTTCATATATGTACATTACCTTACAGTATTATGTACAAGCTAACAAGTAGCAGGGCTGTATCTGTTAACACTGAACTAGTATGGGAATCCAGTAATTTGGCCATTAAAACTCTACCTGACATGCTTTGGATAGTACATCTCCTATATTGCCTTTATACTGATTCCTACTATTACATGTTATATTTATTTTAGCACTGTGCACTTGTAAGGCAGGCATGGCTTAGTGGTAGGTCATACAGACTAATGTTACCAAGGTCCTGGGTTCAAGACTGACAGTGGGAATTTATTTTTCTTTGCAAACTTTCAAACTGAGTACAGGACCTGTCAATCAAAGTGCCATAAAGGCACTTTTAAGCACTTAAAACCAGGTCTGCGCTCGTTTGCGCGGAGCTCACGCATGCGCACTGGCAGTTAGCTTGTGGGAGCGGCGAGCAAACGGTGTGCGCTGGGATAAACTTTAATTGGCTAGTGACACACATGTTCAGCTAAGCAAGGCTAGTTGCAAACAGTTTCAGCCTGTTAAACCGGTGCTTAGCAACAGGCATGCAGTTTGCAGCTTTTTAAACACTACTCAGCTACGGGCAGTCTGTCTCACAGCAGCTTAGCTATCAGTACATTTCTGACTATTTTTATTATTGTGTTACTTCAAAATATATGCTCCATTTCATTCCATTTTACAAAAGGGAATACTTTTACATTTGTACAATACTGTCAGGGGGCTTTTTAGTGCTTATTTACAAAAAAAAAAAAAAAGGTTGTTGTGGGGGCTTGAACTTTGCCTGTCTACTCTTAGGCCAGCAACTCTACTGCTAAGCTATTACTTCTTGGTTTACTTTGCATATTTAGTTCTTATATCCTTTTCCACTGACTGCTAACTGCAATTGCGCTAGTAGCACACCAGCGCACACAGTAGCAAACATTTACGGGGTTTAAAAAAAATAAAACAGGTTTTAATTTAATTTTATAACATCTCTTCACTTTATACACTGATGGTCTGTTGGGGCATGTGTTGTGTAGTGTGTTTATTCACATTTCCATGGCCTCTCTCGTGGCTGTTTACTTTCAGCCATTCTAGTCTTCCGGGGGCGTGTCCGCTTGCAGGGCTTAGCTTACAGACACGCCCCCTACTCTCTTAAACGGACCGTGTAAGAGTTACTAGTGTGATTCAGCATGCCTCATGCACCTCATGCATATGCATGACATGCTGACATCACACCGTTTAACTGCAGCCTCCGTGTAAGAGTTATAACTCTTACACGGAGGCTTCATGAATCTGGCCCATTGTATTAAAACCTGACAAAAACACTGGCAAGTCCTTTTTCACCATCTACGTACCCAAACCCAATAATGCTTACTTCTACATTCTCTCAATAAATTCGCAACCAGTCTACAATCTACAAAATGCCCTACCTCGACCTACTGCCTCACATCCAAAATTCAACAAGCCAAGTAATTCCATCACCTCTGTCACCCTCACTTCCTCTTTTCCTTTGACCAATACAGTCGTATCCCTTAACTTATTTAGTTTCTCAGCAGTCAAACTGAAGAAATGTAATACTCGACTCAGTCCATCTAGTTAATTCTAATCTAAAGCCACTCCCATGTCTCTACATATCTCTTAAAATGCCATCATCCTGACTTCTGTTTCTTCTTTAAGTTCCCAAATCAATAACAAATCATACAGATAATGAACCACATTCTGAGAAGAGACACTTTGCTGCCATATCCACTGCAGTGCCACACTAAATGTTTCAAATGCAGCACAAGCATCTGCGCACCCTGTTGGCGTAGTCTTATCAAAGTAATACTTTCTACCAACACACATGCCAAGCAATGGCCAGTCCTCTTCACTAATTGACAACAGCTGGAAATCTGATTCATTTTGTAGTTTTACCAACCAAGGGTCATTAAAATCCTTAATAAGAAGCAGTGCATCATCCATGGTAGCATATTGTACCTGGGCATCTGATCTAGCAATGAAATAATTTACTGAATTGCCTTCAGGGAACGGGAAATGATGAATAAGCCTAAATTTACCTAGTTTATTTTTTTTTGTACTAAGCGCAGAGGAGAAATGTGCAAAATTTTAAAAGGTGAAATCTAAAAAGGACTTAACAATCTACCTGCCTGAATCTCTTTGCTAAAATTTTCTGCACAATTTCTTCTTTTCCACTCACTGATTTCAAATTATGGCATATCTCACCCCTCAACCCCATGGCTAATTTAATAGAAAAATCCTTCATACAACAGTCTATCAATTCCTTAGCCACTTCAATATCAGGAAAATCACTTAAATGGGCAGCAAACATTTACATGTTAATGACTGAGTGGGAAAATCAGTCGCACTGGTCCCCCTTAAAAAGACATTACTCTTTTTGTCCCATGAAAATTACCTCTGCATCTGAAATGGTGCTGACCCACATTAACCTGCTCAGCCCTATCCTGAAATGTCATTGATGCATGCCCAACTTTAGGCCAACACTTAACTGTTTCATGAGTCAAGCCACAAACTGTGCATACATGGTTAAACCTACAAACAGGCTGTGAACATATTCATTTGTTAATCCCTTAGCAAGTCCCTAATGTATCTCCTGCTTCTCTTATCTGCCTACCCTGTCTGCAGCATTATCTAACATCATTGCCAACCAGATGTCAGTGTGACTTACTTTCCATCACGTCTTATCTATTGCCTTCCATTTTTGAAAATGCTGGTCATACCATAGCCAAGCATTCTCAGCTTTGAGGCTCTGTGCCTCCCTAATTGTAAGAAAATATGACAACAGTAACAAGGTCTATGACACATCTTTTTCATAACAACCATCGTTTAATACACAAAACACAGGATCCAATTTCCCCAGGTTTATGCCACAAATTTACCTGGCCTCATGCTACCCAAAACAGTCAAAGCAGCCACCAAATCCATGGTCTTTACAACTTTACCAGATTTTACTTTCCAGTCACATAAATACATCAAAATACTCTCCCTGACAAATTTTCTCCTTCAATGTTGAGGTAATGTGAGGAGTAATAAACAGCCCCAACCCTACTGATAAAAATATTTGCATTACCAGCCCATCCCCTGATTGCATTCCTATGTCCAGAACTGCTGTCTTTGTAATTTGCCCTAGTTACTGATCCATGCATCCACAAGCTGGCTGTAAATTCCCTACATTTAGTCCAGCACTAGTATCGTTTGCACACAATTAACTCCTCACTTGTTGCACCTGTCCTCAAAATTCAACACTTCCTGTAATCTAGCTTAGTTAGGTTCCCCCAGCACTTGATACAATTCTGTCACCCTATCTACTTCCACCCACCTGCCAGAAGATCAGCAGCAACCTGACCACTCTTATCATTACCTGCATTTGCACAATTATCTGTAGACGGTTGTGGCATCACCAACAATTCTCCATTGGTCCCTCTCTTATTTGCTCCTGAAATATTTCTCAATCTCCTCTCAGCAGTACTAACTTCCTGCTCTTCTGGCACTGTGCATCTCCTCCACCGTCTTGTCTGCCACTGTGTGGACAACTCCTCTTGCGGCTGTACTGGTGCCTCAGCATCCTGCGACTGCACTGGCATCATAGTATCTCCAAACAACTCCACTGCCTGACACATTGTCTGCACCAATGCTCCTTCAAAGTCATTCCTTGACCATCTGAAACACAAACAAATTAAAGACAAAATGAATCACCTTCTTTCAGTGTTATGCCACCACTGGAAGTGTCCCTCCCCCATCTCCCTTTGCTCTGGCCTTCAGCAGCCCATGTTAACAGCTCATGCTGTCCCTTCGCCCTCTAACAGAACCCATCCTCTCTAAATAAGTAGACACCACAACTATCGCCCACGGCCTTTAGCCACTTGACAAACAGCCTAATAACCCTCAGCTAACCAAACCACTGTCCTGCACCACAACATAACAGTATTACATACATTTTCACCAACCTGAAATCTAGTACAAATTCTACCATCAACTTTTCATAACCCGAGTGTCGATACCCAAATTAATTTCCTGCCATCTAAAATCAAAAATTACAGAAACTGAACCCATAACCATCATCTACCATCTCCATAATAAAGACAGTACCTCATATACCATAGGAAAATTGAGCAACATTAAGGTACTCTGACTAAAAGAGGTACCTCTCACTTCCCTCAGTAATAAAACATGAGCAACTTCAACCTGGTCAGCTCAAAAGCTGTTAAAATGTGCCACTGTGTACTACAACTGTATTTTGAAGAATTCATTTGCTCTAGTGTTTGTAAACCAGATATCAGTACTGAATGTGCAGTTTAGCCCTCCAATGTGTAACTAAAAGGCAGAATGGATCTTTATTTATCTTTTCTTGAAATGGAGAATCTTCCTTGTGATGAGGTATACTCAAGAGGTAGTTACTTGGTGACTGGTGCCACCCAAATCACCAATCCTCTCACCACGTTAGGAAAAACAGTTGTCCCTAATATGCAGGTGACTCAGCTCACTCTACACCAAGCACGGCTCCAAGGTTTAATGCTCTTGCTTAGCTAGCCTTGAACTGCCAATTTTGAAAACTACTGCCTCTATATAGGGATAATCATAACTTCACCATTAAACTTTCTGCAGGTTGGTAAACAGTATCTCCTTCACCTTGTTCTTCTCAGAAATGGTGCACATTAAAATATTTACCCTGGATCTTTTCCCTAACTCCTCTGTTTCTCAGTCTTTTTTATATTTTTTATATTAAATTAAAGAAGCCTTTACCTAAGCCTGACAAACAACGAGGCTGCTGTCCCATGTCACAATGTACAGTTCATGTCTGCATACTCAGTACAGCACTCGGGAAACCTCCTCAACAACCTTGTTCTTCCATGTGTCGTGACAAAACCTAATGACAACACAACTAGTGAACAAACAACTCTCCCACTGCCCCCTGACCAAGTATTCCAGCCTTCCTAAAAACTGCCAAGATCCTAAAGAACAAGACATCTTCCTGCCCACCTTACCATTACCCCATTAAGGCACCATTATAAACCACTAACTAACAATGTCTTTACTGACAAATCCTAATAACTTGAGATCAGCTGCTCCTTAACCCAATATGGACATTTTGCCTGCCACAGGGAATTTAACCATTCTCTTCTCTTCCCTAAACATATGACAGAACCCGAGGACCCCAAACAAACTATAGGCTGCCCTTAAAGGCATAATAACCACCCCATCACTGTAAAAAAATGTTGTCTCCAATATTCGCAGAATTTACCTGAAAAAAATAACAACCGACCTTACCACCAGCTACCTAGTACCAGCCCACAAATTACTGCTGGTTACTTGGAATTGGTTCTAGTGCTTTGAAATAAATCAAACACCATGCCAAAATGATTTAACTAAACCCTAGCCTGCACTTATAAAATCTAAACCCCTCACTACCTATACCGCACTTCCTGCCCTAACTATAACACTATTTCCTCTTAAGCTTTAACCCTTCCACCATCATCTTCAACCTACTCACACAACAAGGATACCATTCACCAAAACACTACCCTCCCAATCAATCCAGGTGACTCTGGACAAATAAGTCTGTGAGCAAGCTAAATTTATCATAACATATGGAACAAAAAACATGGTCATTTGTGTTTCTCTTCAGGAACTACTGCACTGTGTAATATCTATTTATGGTGTTATGTGAAAGCAGAACTGATACACTGAAATTAGTGTGCATTAGAAAGAAGAAACTTGACATGAAGCCTTTGTATAGTCCTCATTGCTAACATTAAGCTCTCACCACTGGACATTGCATTAGAAGCACTGCCACTATGCTGAGTGCCAGGAAAACTTAGTTTTTCCATGTTTTGTTTTACCTTTAAAGTGGTAAACATTCCTCAGCTTTCATAAGCACAGAAGGAAATGGAAAGGACTGCTGCATGGCATTTGGTTCATGCATGATGCATGGTATGAAAAATTTCATGGAGCAATATAGAGAGAATGGATGGAAACTGCACACCTGCACCTGTCTATATATTTTAGTGTATTGAAACTAATACTAGCATAGAGTATAAATGGAAATGATCATGAAAACTTGTATAAAATCTAGACTACGATGCAGAGACCACTTTATCATTGATAGTACAAATACTGATACTGGTCAGAAGAACAAGGTTACTATCCATGCAGGCAAACCTGATCTAAGTAGGTACACACTTTTGCATGAGCACCACGTGTTTGGGCATTCAGGATTTTTTATGACTAAATTGTACAAAAACATGCATATAGATTGATACAGATATAGATTAGAGATGGATATAGGTGTATGTATATGTGTGTGTGTGTGTGTGTGTGTGTGTGTGTGTGTGTGTGTGTGTGTGTATATATATATATATATATATATATATATATATTAGGTACAGATGCATATATACATTCCAAACAACATTGTGACATTGCCATCCTTGATTAATAAACTTCTGTACTGGTTTCTAGTACTGCTGGTGAATACCAAGTCTGCTGTTTCACTGCCAGACTTTCATTATTAGTGTGCAATAACACTTTGCAGTCTTAACAAATGGTGATATCAGAATACAATTAATAAATAAGACTGAAAAATACATGTATACTTATCCACTGAAAATATGTCTTAGTGTGGGTCGACAGTCCTGCAGACAGACACAAGGTGTACTCTACAGTATTTAGAGCACATGGAATGCACCATGGTAGCCTGTGTACCATACATGTAGGCATTTGTGGATCCATAGCACTAGCAGCTGTGATATGTAGCCATAAGATTATTTAAGTTATCAATGACTTTGCACTTCTCGTGTATTATATACATAGTCTATGTGTACTGTGCAAGGTCCACAGAACTCGTGAGATCATTAGTACAACACCAGTGTTATAATAATGCATGGTGAACAAAATGCAATGCTACATATGCCCAGCCTTGTGTGCACAGCAGGCAGCCATTCTTGTTACACATGATCCTTCCTAACCATGAGGAAATTAACTTTTCTGCAGTCCAATAAGCACAACAGACCTCAGTGCATGTTGGATTGTGAGTCGCACACCAGATGTTTTAAGGATTGTAACAGATGCATGCAGTGCTTGTGCTGTGCAGAAGCTGTTTTTGAATCTCATTATCCGAATTTAAAATAAATGTAAATATTTCCTCAGCATCAGAGTAGACTGTGGTTAGATATTGATCAGTACAACAATGTAATGACAAAAGCAGATTTTAAAATAATTAATAAAACACATTTCTCCATATAAATATTGGACTGCAGCTCAACTGAATGACTGGCTAGTACAGGGAGAAGGAGGACATGGATATAGAAAGCAATGTATAGCAACAAGGTCTGGAATACATAAAAGCATCTTTTGTGATATTTGATGAATTTTACATTTTTTGTGAAGAAGCAGCGTATATCGCCTAGGCAGTGATTCTTTGACCGGCACTATACTGAGATGCTTCGATGCTTACAAAGTGACATGTTATAGGGAAATACAAGCACAAGGAATTTGTTACTGTAGTTTACATATTTGCAAATATAATTTGGTGCACTACTTAGAACATTAATCTATATTGTTTTAATTCTTTCAAAAGCTCTCTTCTGAGAAACCCATATGGGGTACAGAACAGCATGTATATGCTGTTATATTTAAACAGTATAAATCCATTAGTATAAAATGACAAAGAGGTAGCTAACAGTAAGATGGTCTTTAGTTTAAGAAAACATTGTAGCAAGTCCCATATAGACACTGCATTAAATGTAATACACTAATATAAATGATAATTTTGAAGCAACAATCAGCATCATAGTCGTGCTTCTCACCCAATCGCTATTCTGTGATATTCAATAGTGAGAAGTAATTGATACAAGCAAGAGGAATATTTTGTATTGTTTTACACATTTGATGATATCATTTATTGCACTAATTAGATGCAATCCATTATAAGAAAGTTTAATAAACTGGAGCTTGCATTTGTTTTATATTTGCAAAATGGTACTGGTCATTATTAATATTTGAGATCCATTTAATTGTAAAGTATTCTGGCAGTCTGGTGGCACAGCTGTTGCTTGGACAAAGAATGAGTCTGCCATGATAGTCCTCAACATGCATGTTGGAAATGTTCTTAGTGTAAAGCATGGAGGTATGTTTTCCTTTTAACTGGCATTACATTGATGTAATTGGATAATCCAAGAATTGTCATGAGATGATTGGTGCAGTAATCTTGGAAGGAAAAAGCATTGGGAACACATTCTATAAATTAAAGTTTTATTTAATGTACACTTTCTCACCTCTTGTTGTTTAGACATTAAACGCTCAACAATGTGTTTTTCATGCATTTTTTTTCAGAAATGAAAAAAAAAGCCTTCGACTGTTAACATCACTGAAAACAAGTTAGTGTATGTAATCAAGGGGCTCCATACATTACAGTGCAGTAATAATTGCATTTCATGCAACAGTTGTTCTAAACTGATTGGTGGCATTTTGACCAGTATGCCTTCCCATAATAGAAAACAGGTCATTAGAGGTGAATGGACTCCATAGTAATATGTGTTTATTTCATTCCAGGCTTGTTCTAAGTGGGGAAGCTAATTCCCAGTTGTCTGACAAATTGCTTGGTGCAGCCCTTTTTAGTGGTGAACATAGCTGGGCCTAGGTTAGTAATAACTTGGCTGATTTAAAGAGAGAATATTACCTCAGTGGCCCTCTTAATGACTGCATCTTTTTTAACAGACTACATAATAATGTTTTAAACACAGAATAATGGACATCCCTGTGTTACAGCTGGTTTGCTAGCAATGTCAATGACCTTAACCTCATTACTTGTATTTTACCTTCCTGACTGGTTGTTTTTGATGAATTTGGCTAGTGGTCTGAGGATGGCTTGAATAGTTTAGTTAGCTTATTTGCTTCCATACAGTAATTCACAATAAAAATCAAATAAAGAAAACATTACAATGTACTGAAGTAAATCACTGTGTATTAGTGGTGTTAATAATGACTAGACATGAGGTGAATCTTTTAAGTATTTGCATATTAAATAAATAACTGAAATATAACATTTCTATAAGAAACAGATTTCTTGTAAATATATGTTGAGGCTTTCTTCTATGCAGTATATGGTGTTAAGTAATTCATTGCTCAAATCCAAAGAAGAAATGTATTAACAGTATGGGAAAAAGTTATTGTTATTGTTATATCTAGAATAGTATTTTCAAAAAATAAAAAGAAAGGGATATTTTGTCAGGAAATTGTAGAACACCAAAATATCATCTTGTAATTTATTAGCATCCAGTACTTTAAGAATAAATATAATTTTATTCTTTTTGACATTTTCATAGGTTCGTAGGTGTGTACTGGGCTAATGATTCCAAGCCTTTATAAGCCTATCTGTGCAACCCAAATGTGTCCCACAAATGATGTTTTAGACATTTATATAGTGTGTGATTATTGGTTACAACATGATTTACTGACTGCCTCTGTCCATAAGAGACATAAGAACCAGACCAGGGGTGAATTTTTAATTTCCTATCCAATGGTCCAAGTTATGCTTAAGTAGGGTTAGGCAGGAACTTTGTTTTACATGGTTGAGGAGCCTGATTCACAGAAAGGGAATTATTTGAGATACTTATCTGTCTCTCCAATGTGTCCTATTTATGTTGCAAGCAAAAGTTTGTCCTTTGTATCTAGCTGCTTTGATGCTGACTGTTTTGCGGATGTGCAAAAAGTTCATCAGAGCAGGAACCAGGGATGCCTTATATGCCAGGCTGTAGGAGACTGAGCACAGAAATAATACCTTGAGACAGTCTGCATAGGACATTGTGTTTATTCTCTGTATTCTTTTTGTAAAAAACATTTGCAGACATCCCATTTGCTACATATGCTTGGTCAGGTACAAACTGAAGGGGGCCTTATATTTAATGATGGGCCTGCTGAGGGTTGAGTATAGTGGTGCAATGGTTTCCCTAGACCTAGATACAATGCACTTACTTATAGGCTGAGCAACATAGAAGGATTTCCTTACTACCATGGATACATGTTGGTTGAAGGCCAGATTACTATCTACATGTGCTCCCAGATCCCTGATTAGTGGGTATTATAATGCATTTCTTGGTATTGAGTTTTAAGTCATGGCTTTGCCATCAGTTATTTGTCTGTCTAAGACCCTCTTGTAAGATGTTATTATCTTATCAGGATTCTATGACTGCCCCCAGTTTGCAATCATCTGTGGACTTGGTCAGCCAGAGGCCTTTGACATTGGCCTTGACTTCTGTAAAGTAGATGCCGACAAGGATAGGGTTCAGCACAGATCCTTGAGGGAGACTACTAGTGACTGGACTATTTCAGGAGGTGGACTCATCAATCCTAACTTGTTGAGTCCTGTGAGACACCTGGATATCCATCATGTGATATAGGGGTCTGTGCCTAATTCCATAAGTTTGTTAACAATGTCTGAGTAGGGCATTGTATCAAATGCATTAGCCAGATTAAGGAGGTAATATGCACAGTTTTACCCTCATCCATTTCCTTAGTGACCTTTTCAAATAAATCCTCTGGGTTCTGTAGGCATAACCTTCCTTTGACAAAGCCAAACCAGGATGGATCCAGTGTTTGAAAGTCTCCTACGTCTTGTTGATCATTTCCATGGTAATTCCTTCTGTGGCTTTGCATACAAGACTAGTTAGACTAATGGGTCTGTTGTTTCCAGGATCTCTTGATGGTCCACCCTTATAAAGAGGAATGACCATTGCAGTTCTCCATTCTTGTGGCACAAAGCCTGTTTTAAGATTGTAGTTAAATAGTAGCACCAGTGGCCATTATAGGTCATATTTTTGACTATTCTGGAAGCACCCCAGAATAGCATTGGGACCCATTGAGGCTGTTTTCTTGGCCTTGTTATAGCTAGAGGAGTTATGTTTGAAGATATTTCTTGGGAGGTGACTGTGGGTGAGTGTGGGGTAAAGTTGGCATGGAATTTGTCAGCCAGGAGATTTACTGTATTGCCCAGTTTAGTGAATGTGGCAACATTAACCATTAGTTCCAGCACACTTTTGTTTTTTTGTCTCTGAGGTTTCTGACATAGCTGAAGAAGTCCCTGTGGTTGACTTTTTCATGGGATTGCCTGGGAGACTATCTTCACCTCAACATTTGTTTTATTGGACTTAATTAGCTCTAAAAACAGCACCAGGAGGAAAAAGCTGTCTTGAAAACTGTACCAAACTTCGAATAAGCAAACCAAGGCACCCAGAAGGCTAGTGTACAAAAATCACTCCACGTTGTGCAAGTAGCCCAGTGTATTCAAATACACAAATGCAGAAAAAGTATAAATGCTTAACTAATTCACAGCGTCTTTGCCCTACCACAGAGGACTTCATCAGATAATACCAAAACAGAAGAGTTAGTTCTATTTAAACACATCACATTTGACTGAATGACTTAATTAAATTCAAATTAATTAATCAGTCTCCTACAACATTTTATCAATCCCTACATTTTATGCCAAAAAAATTCATACAGAAAAAAACATTTTATAAAATCCATGTGAAATATTACAACCATAGTCATAGCTGAATAAATATAAAATATAACGTGTAAAATGTGCAAACACACAAAACCTTATAAAACCTTTTGAAAAGTTATTTCAAAATTATTTAAAACCATATAACCCCCCACACACACACACACACACACAGAAACACACACACGCATAATCAATTCAAAGTTTGGAAGATCAGAGCTTGAGCACTGAAGCCAAAGAAATGTGCTCATTGAGACCTGGAAGCTTATTCGCTTCCAATTTTAACTGCCAGAACAACTCCCAGAATTCTATTCTTGTTTCCCAAGGACCTCCCCTAAGGTCAACATCTACTTCCTCTAACACATAGAAACCAAAGGATGCCATGCTACAAGTTAAACTGTGTTTGTACAGGGCATTATTTTTGTCGTGTTTCCTAATGTCATTGAGATGTTAGTAAATACTCCTATTAAACTTCCTAGTGGTCTTTCTAATATACAAAGCACCACATTCTTTGCAAATAGTGATATAAATCACCCCTATAGTGTCACAGTTTGAATAGGCATTAGTCCTAAGTTCTAAGTTTCTCTCTTTTAAAAAAAACTAAATCCCCCTGTATAATGTGTGAACATTGGGAGCAAGAACCACACCTAAAAGTTCCCTGTCTTTGTCTCTTAGGTTTCTTTTTGCGGCCCTCCAACATATCCTTAATATTTCTACCCTTCCTGCAGGTGATTCTAAGGGGGTCCTTAAATAACTTATCTAAATCTGAACAGTTCCCAAACCTGTTCCAAAAACATGTTTTTAGAGAGGAAATACCCAATTGAGCTGATAGAAGAAATCACGGATGAGGTCCAGCAGGAAAGAAGGGGAAGGTCTGCACCCATACTGGGTGTCTCCGAACACATTAGTACTGACAGGGACCCACACACTAACACAGAGATTAACTGGAGTAGTAACTTGGTTCTGAATTTTAATAGAGATGCATCCACAATCAAGAACATTGTTACCAGTAATTGGAACAGGTTCGGGAACTATTCGGATTTAGAGAAATTATTTAAGAACCCCCCCCTTAGAATCACCTACAGGAAGGGTAAAAATATTAAAGATATGTTGGAGGTCCACAAAAAGAAACCTAAGAGACAAAGACAGGGCACTTTTAAGAGTGGCTGTTGCTCCCAATGTTCACACATTATACAGGGGGATTTAGTTTTTCTAAAAGAGAGAAACTTAGAACTTAGGACTAATGCCTATTTAAACTGTGACACTATAGGGTTAATTTATATCAGTAACCAACCAAATTTTGCTCTAGAGAAGCCAAATAAGGGTCCAAGACTTGAAACAATGAAGTTGAAAAAAACGGCTTTAATAACACACCAGTCTAACGCTGTAATCCAAAAAACTGCGTTTTCGAATGTCTTCGTCAGAACCAAAAACATATGTATGTTTTTGGTTCTGACGAAGACATTGAAAAACGCAGTTTTTTGGATTACAGCATTAGACTGGTATGTTATTAAAGCCGTTTTTTTCAACTTCGTTGTTTCAAGTCTTGGACCCTTATTTGGCTTCTCTAGAGCGAAATTTGGTTGGTTACTGGTTGTGTTTTTTCGCTCTTCATCTCCTTTGTGGTTAATTTATATCACTATTTGCAAAGAATGTGGTGCTTTCTATATTAGAAAGACCACTAGGAAGTTTAATAGGAGTATTTACCAACATCTCAATGACATTAGGAAACACAACAAAAATAATGCCCTGTACAAACACAGTTTAACTTGTAGCATGGCATCCTTTGGTTTCTATGTGTTAGAAAAAGTAGATGTTGACCTTAGGGGAGGTCCTTGGGAAACAAGAATAGAATTCTGGGAGTTGTTCTGGCAGTTAAAATTGGAAACAAATAAGCTTCCAGGTCTCAATGAGCACATTTCTTTGGCTCCAGTGCTCAAGCTCCAATCTGCCAAACTTTGAATTGATTATGTGGGGGGCAGGGGGTATATGGTTTTAAATAGTTTTGAAATAACTTTGCAAAAGGTTTTATAAGGTTTTGTGTGTTTACACATTTTACACATGTCATATTTTATATTTATTCAGTTATGACTATGGTTGTAATATTTCACATGGATTTTATAAAATGTTTTTTCTGTATGATTTTTTTTTGGCATAAAATGTAGGGATTGGTAAAATGTTGTAGGAGATTGATTAATTAATTTACATTTAATTAAGTCATTAAATTAACTGTGATGGGTTTAAATAGAGCCAACTCTTCTGGTTTGGTATTATCTGATGAAGTTCTGTCTGGTAGGGATGAAAGCGCGGTGAATTAGTAAAGCGTTTATACTTTTTCTGCATTTGTGTATTTGAATAAACAGGGCTACTTACATGACGTGGAGTGATTTTTTTGTACAGTAGCCTGTTTACTTAATTAGCTCTCTTACCTGCCTGTTTATTTTGATGAGAGAGTTTTTTTCTCTGATGGAGTTACACCTCCTGAATTTAGCCACATTTTTTTTTCTTTTGTTGTTTAACCTGTTTAATTTGGGATGCCACCATGGTGCATTGTTTTTGGAGTTAGTTTTGGGCTTACTTCTGGTAGGTACAGCAGCCTCTGTGCAGCCACTAACATAGTTACACAGAGTTTCTGTGAACAGTTATGCATAGGCTGCTGTGTGTTCCCTAGGTTTGGAGGGACATTGAACTTCGAAAAATTAGTTTGCCTTGGAATAGTTTCTAACTGTTACTGGGCTTACTGGGGTTACTGAGTTGATTTTGAAGAAGACAGCTTTATAGTTGGACCTTACCAAGGAGAATGTGACATTGGAGGTCATGCAGCATTCTTTCATATTTGTGAGTATGCGGTCCAGTATGCTGGAGCCTGTAGTGGACATATTCACTAACTGATTATGGGTGTTTGTACTTATGAAGTCCAGGAATCTCTGTGTCTGCAGATTTGAGGCCATGCAGAATTCCCAGTATGTAGAAAAGTAATTAGAGTCCCCCATGAATAAAGTGTTAGGTTTTATAGTAATTGTCTCCGGTAGGATAAATATGTACTATGAGTTTTGTAGGACATAGAGGGAGACCTCTAGCTTGCTACAATGTGGTACAGGATTTTATCTATAGTGATCTGCGCATGTAAAAAACCCAGAGCATCATCCTATTTAACAATCTAGAAGTATGCTTGTTATTGATGTGATTTGAGACACCTTCACCTTTAGTTAACCAACCACAATGAACAGTGAACAAACTCAGCAAAAGTAAGAAAATAAAAAACAACACTAGGCTTCGATCCAGTCACCTTTAGTCCCTGGCTGTGCAGGTACTGGCCTAAAAGTGTGCAAGGCACTGAAACATTGCACTACTGGGTACTCTCTGTAGCTTTAAACCATGTCTGGCAACTGCACAGAAGTCTATATTACACAGTGTAAGGAGAACATGGAGGGAGTTTAGCTTTTTTGTTTAAGTTCCTAGCCTCGAGGTTCAGTTCAGCTGATTTTGCTATCTCAGTAGGTTTGTCAGTTTGGTATTGTCTTAAAAAGGCTCTCTGGGAGAGGATAACATTTTAGCCAGTATTTGAAAGCTTAGGGGGAAAAGTTGCAGACCATCCCTGGCAAAGCAAAATGGTCTGATAACCATGTCTTCCCATGCTGACAAATATTGGATCCCTTAGAATAACACCAGAAACTCAGTCAATTGAAAAAAATCAGTCATCTATTGTTTGTATTGTGGCATCATCTTTGGTGAAGGTAATATGCTGCTCAGTGCTAGGCTCATACCAGCCTGAGACACATAGTCAGAGAGATCTATAATATCTCTCTTCATATATGTTCACAGGTTAGTACTAGGATAACTGCCCTTGTGGGCTATTTTAAGCCTAGTCAGTTATACAATTTGAGAATCAAACCAGCACCTTCTGTCTGTAAGGTAGACACCTTAACTATTATGCCAACCCACAACCCCTCATATATAAGCAATTATCCTCCCATGGGTGATTCTACAGTGTTTATAGGTTTGTAGGTAAATATTAGCCTATCAGTCTGCAGACTATTACAATCCTAGTCAATAACTGGAGGTCAGAATCAAACCCTGTACCTTTTATCTGTGAGTTAAAGACCTTAGCCATTATGATAACTCCTCCCATCCACCTTGTACATCTATGTTGCCTGGTCCCTTAATTGGTGATCTACAAGGGTGTGGCATACAGGAGTTAACAGAAGGTTACTAAGGGTACTTTCTATGGGGAGGGTGGAGGGGAGCAGACAGGCTATAAAATACAAAATTTAATAGTATCAGCACTCGATGCACAAACCAGCTGCTCTAAGTTTGTCAGTGCGCACTGTATTTGCTCTACACATACTGCTTTACAGCGTGTCACTTTATGAGCAGTTCTAAAGGGAAGATTTGATTCTGGATGTTTGTGTCTGTACTGAGCACTTGCACTGTGAGCAGCTCGGTGCAAATGCACCAAATTTATACCAGCACTGGAAGCACATAAATCTGACTATTGAGGCCTCTTCAGTGAAGAATTGCAGATTCATCTAATCATGTTATAAGTCACACAATAATAACATGTAACACTGGAATCAATATATATTCCTAGCATAACTGGTAACACACAAATTAAACTATTCCTCCAATCACTAATTAACTATTCTGAATAATATGCTTTATCTTCTTAGAATAACATGAAAAGTGATTTGATTGTAGGGGAAAACTTCAGTTACACTCTAGAAAGCTCATTCATGAGTAGTAACAAGGAACCTAGGATATCAGCCTCAGCTAAAACATTCAAAATTTGATAAGTTTGCAAGACTAAAGATTTAAATATCTTTAGAGATTCTGACTCATTAGCATTTACACACTTTCAGGCAATAAACAGCAATACCAGAATATTTATATCCCATAAATAATGTTCCATAATGGTTCAAACATGGAACATTATATCTTATGCTTAACTGACCATAATACTGCAATTCTAAAGCTAACAATTAATTATAATAAATTTAATTTGTCATAAGTTCACATTGTCATTCAATTGAAATAATTCATGAACTTACTTAATAAAGAACTGCAAAACTTCACTTAATGATATAAATTCTAACACACTATGAGACTTTTTGAAATGATATATGTATAGTAAGATAGTTTTATAACAGTGAGTTAAAATGCACTATGTTAGACAAACTAAACTAGCTAAAAGGTGTGATGGATATCTAGATAGATAGATAGATAGATGGATAGATAGATAGATAGATAGATAGATAGATAGATAGATAGATAGATAGATAGATAGATAGATAGATATCGCTATATAAAAATTGTATTTTATTTTTATTTTACATTTGTTGACCGGGCTGGTCCAACTGGATATATGCCCATTTTCAGTAGAGACCCGGGGAGAAAATCTCTGAGTCAAAATATTAATACACATTAAAAACATTAAAAAAAATTTAAAAAATAATTACAGATTTAGCACAGAGAAAAATAATAATAATAGCAATTAGCATATTTTTACAGTAACAACAATAAGCAAATAATTACAAATAGAGGGTGTTCAATTGGGGATGAATGCAGAAAAGTAAGTTTAAGAAAGATTTTATTCAGGATAAATGGAAGTACTAGGAGTAAGTAGCAGCTAGTCAGGGTTAGTACAGGGGCAGAGCCAGTGAGTCACGAGGTGAGTTTTGAGTTGGGATTTGAAACAGGGAAGAGAAGAGATAGCAGTGAGGTTGGCAGGGAGGGAGTTCCAGGCTTTTCCTATTGAGTTAGAGAACAAGGAGTCACCTACCAAGTTGTTGGATTTACAGGTTGATATAAGAAGTTTGTTAGCAGAACGTAGGCTTTTGAGGTTGCAATAAGGAGTAATAAGGGTAGTAAGTATAGGGGTGTTGGTAGGTTTGTAGAGGATTTTATGGGTTAAGGAGAGCTGGTGAAACAAAATCAGATTTTGCAGCTCAAGCCACACACAAAATAGATAGAAAGATATAAGTATAGATAAATAGACATATCTAATGGTTACACGTCACTTTATTGAATCACATAATGCTGCCATAGTGAACTGTTGTATGTTTTTTCCAAAGTGTAATTTACCAAATGTCAGAAATGTCGATGTTGGTAACACTGACTTTCCATTTGATATTTGAGGTTTGATCACATGCAAGTATTTGAGGTTGTTTGTTACTGCTGAAACTTTTAGATGTTAAGTTTCAGCATTATGGGTAGGAGTGTGTGTGTGTGTGTGTGTGTGTGTGTGTGTGTGTGTGTGTGTGTGTGTGTGTGTGAGTGTGTGTGTGCACGCGCATGTGTTTGAGTATTTGCACATTAGATTTAGAGTAAAGGCTAGGTAAGGGGATAGATTTAGTGTTGTGCACATATATTTGTATGGTGCGTTTGTGTATTTATGTGATGTGTGTGTATTTGTGGGTTAGGTTTAGAGTAAGGGCTAGGTTAGGGGATGGATTTAGTGTTGTGCACATGTGTTTGTATGAAGTGTGTTTGTGAGTTGTCTTAAGGTACTGTTAGAGAAAAATGATTTCAAGGGCTTTGGTTAAGGGCAACGGCAGGCTTCAGGTTAGCACACACAAGTAAGGGTAGAGGGGGGAGCCTCTTTACAGTACTAACTGTAAACTATTGAAGAAAAAGATTTGTAGTTCAAGGTGGTTGAGTTCATGAGATATAATAGATTTCAGTTAAGTAAAATTTAGAAACTAAATTTGAACAATCAAATAGGTGGCTCTTTCAGTTATCAGAAGTTGGTTTGCAGTAGTTAAGTAGGTGGCATATGCATGAATGAATACCTGAAATATTTATGAAACAAAAAGAGTCTATTTTTAAAATGTTGTTATCTTGTAATTCAAGGCAATTACACTTAGGCAATAAATTAGTTTGTGGAGTAGGTTTTTATTATGGGTAGATTGGCACATTTATTTTGTCTAGAAGTTAACACAATTACATATTTGAGTTTTCACATGAATACATATATTATAGTTAAGATATTCCTCACAAAAATATCCACTGATGTCAGAGAGTCAACCTCTATGCCTGTTTACCTGAGTTCAGTAATAGGGCAGTTGTATCATCTACAGCAGTGACCATGATACAATAGATTTAATTCTGTATGGGAAGGGGGTTGTATTTATGTATTGAAGGGTTTCATAGCTGATGTATGTTGGAAAAATGGGGACCAGTCAAATAATTCCAGGTTTACTAAGCAGCTCAGTTTATTTGCTGGTGTGAAAGGCATGTTCAAAGGATATTGTAGTTGGAATTTTTTGTGTGTATTAAAGGTCCAGAAGATAATGATGGGACAATGTTCACTTGTAGAGTTTAGTAGGACACTTGCAGATTTGCAACAGTGGGGCATGTTGGTAAGTAAACTGTGTGTGGAGAGCAGCTGCCCTGGATGCAAATTGTTAGTGGGCACAGTGCAGTAGCAGAGATGCCAATCATTTCTGTCAATCAGTATTGGTAATCATTTAAGTAGCCATGATCTTGATCATGCTTTTCACAGCTTCTTAAATGACAGTGTTTGTGACTTAGGGACTGTAGCAGGGATATGGTATATCCCCATGATATAGATTTACAAAGCAACATAATACCTCTTTTCTTAGATTTAAGACCATTTTCATTTTGTTAGTTTAAATGGCAGAAAGTTAGAGAACTGTGGAGGAAAGCTATTATAGGTGTTTACTGTAATTTAGCAAAGGTGTTTTATACAGCAAAGAGCTAATATATAAGCACACAATAGATTTTTGCTTAACCCAAACAGACTTTTTCTTGGTCTTTATGTCCCCAGATCTTGAAGACTTACTTGGGAGGACTTACTCTTTGAGCTTAACTTCAGTCGGGGGGGGGGGGTTATTGCCTTACTAACCAGCATCAACCAACTATACTACAGATACATTGGTTAAGTACTATATTAAGAAGGAAGTTGATTCCACTTTGGCAGTTAGGTCATTTTGGAGCTGCACTAGCTCAGCAAGGTTTTAAAAGCCCCACCACCACCACTTTTTTTTGATTAGCTGTTTTATTTTTTATAAGCCCAGCCACCTGATATACACGCATCACCTTGGATTAAGCAATTATATTGCTTTGTGCAACTTTGTAGATTAGACAGTAGAGATGTGAAAATGCTTTAATTTGGGTGTGAGTGTTATCAAACAGACAATTGATAATTTAGTACTCTTAGCCAAGCTGAGTTTGATTATTAGCCGGATGGAATTTGAAGTGCAAGATTGTTTTGAATATACCACCTGTATTATACTCAAATCCTTTTTTTTTTTGGATATGGATTCATGATCTTCTACCAACACTAGGCTCTGGGTAATTTTGTCAGACAGTGTTATAGTTATCCGTTGGTGAACATGGAAGGGAGTTAAGTTTTTTTTTTCATGTTTCTGTTATTTCAAGAACCACACATTGTTATCTTCATGCTATGTCAAACCTTTGCTTACATCTGTAGATCATCTCCAGCTTGGGATTAAAGGTAATATTTTGTCTCCAGACAAAGAGATACCCACTATAAACAGTTAAAAGTTTTTATGGCTGACTTCTGTTCATATCTGGGTAATGAGCATTGCACTCTATTCAGGTTTTGAAATTATTAATCTTTGAATAAATGTAAATGAAAAGCCACCAGCTAGATGATGAATATAATTTAATAACGAACACAAACTTATGCAGCTGAAAACGAACTTCAATCGAACAAAGAACACCAAATAACAGCACCAAAAAACAAATAAATAATGTGAGCGCTTTTGTTTAAGTATTTTAAACTTCCTCAGACAAAAAACATCTATTACATCACTTCCTTTTATAAACTTCCAAGAAAATTGTGCCAAAATCAAATTTGAATTGGAGCATGCTCAATAACCCAAAAAATGGGAAATAGAATTTCTAAATACTAGATTCAAGGAATGCATGGACACAAAAATTACATATTAACTACAAGCCATAATATTACATTATATTATATAAAATTATAAAACTAATAACTTAAATCCTTCTTTTTATATAAATAATGAAATCACAAACTTCTCAAACTCTTAAAAATAATAATTTTATATATATCAAATATTTAATATTAAATAATAAAATATCACAATTAATATATTTTTATATAATAAATTATCGTGTAATAATTATATTAGTATTTCATAGCTTCCTTCATATATATTAAAAATTAATAAAATATTTAAAATTAAATGTTACATTAATCTTGGACTTTATTACAAGTTAATGCTTTTAATTTTAAAATTGGCCCTATAGAACTTCTTTCATTTAAACCTGGTATAAAATCAGCTTGTAATTTTATTTGCCAGGTAGGTTCTTTTTCTTTCAAAATTAAGTTCCACGGGGTTCTTTCATCTATTTCTACTTGATCTATTATCATATAATAAAATTTATGGTTATTATATTCATTTATATGTTTTGCTAGCGCGTTATTTAATTTTTTATTTTTTATGGCATACTCATGCTCATAAATTCTCTGAGTGAACATTCTCTCGGTTTTTCCCACGTAAAAAGAAAAACAGGCATTACACCTTGCAAGATAAACAACTGCTTTAGATTTACAGTTAAATTTCTTTTTAATGTAATACTTCTTATCACGTATAGTGAAACTATCTCCTTCACTATCTTCTTCTTGAATTTTGAAGCACCATTTACATGCTCCACATCTATAGTTTCCACTCTTCACTTTTTTACCTATTCCTATGTTATTATTAGATTTTAATAAATCTTTAAAGTATTTCCCTTTTCTATAAACTATCTTTGGGGATTGACTAATATGTTTTTTTACATTGGGTATCTCCAGATAGGATTTCCCAATTATTATAAAAAAACTCTTTTACCATTTGGTAATCTTGTGAAAAAGTAATAACTAAAGCTTTTGGAAATTCTTCCAATCTAGTACTCTTATTTTTACAAGATGTATCTAAACTTATAATAGTTTCTCTATCCTCAGTGCCACTTAAATCTACATTACTTACAACATCAGTGATAACTTCACTTCTAACTTGCAAAATTGGTTTAAAATGACCATTTTCTCTTTTTTGGTTAACTTCTAAAATTAATTTGTCTATTAACCATATTGGATATTCCTTAGTAATAAACATTCTCCTTAAATGTTCACATTCATTTAAAAAATCTGAATATTTTGTAATAATTCGCGCAGCTCTCACCAATTGACCTTTAATTACAGATCTTTTTTGGTGCTCAGGATGTGCACTAGTATAATGAAGGAAGCCGTTAGAATATGTTTTTTTCCTATAAATCAAGGAAATATACGCTTTTGCTTCATAATCTTTTATCAAATTGATATCTAAATAATTAATTTTATCTAAATTAATATTCCACGTAAATTTAAAAAAGTTTGTGGTTTCATTAATATAATTTAAAAATTCATTTAAAACATCAGTATTCTCTCTCCAAACTAAACAGATATCATCTTGAAAACGATGGTATGATTTGATAAAACTATAATATTAGCTATTAAATACAAAATTCTGTTCCCAAAACATCATAACTAAGTTTGCATAAGTTCCCCCGCATGATGACCCCATAGCAATCCCTTTCTTTTGAATATAGTACTGATCATTAAATTTTAAATAATTATTATTTAGTACTAATTCAATTAATTGAATTATAAGATTATTTAAGTCTTGTTGAAAAGAGGACTTAAATAAAATTTCGCTAATCCATTGAAGACCAATGTCTTGGGGAATAACTGTGTATAAGTCACATATGTCTATTGTTACTAAAACATCTTTAGCATCAAACAATATTTGATTCATGTGCTCTAAGAATGTCCAAGAATCCTTACAGATATATTCTTCTTTCATCATAACTTTTTTTAGTTCATAATCAACGTACTTGGCACATGCTGACGTAATAGAATCTCTCCCATCCACCAAAGGCCGCATGGGGGGGGGGGGTCTTCTATATTTTTATGCATTTTCAGATTACTGAAAAACACGGGGATCCTAGGTGTTAAGATATTTAAATAGCTAAATAAATTAAAGTCTATTCGTTTATCTAAGAACATATCATTAATCTGTGAAAAGATCATTCTATAAGCACAATTCAACTCATTCAAGGATACCTGTTCATAAGTATCCATATTTAAAATCAACTCCATTTTATTATTATATAAATCTGTATCCATAATTACTGCTCCTCCCCCTTTATCTGGTTTCATAACTCTTATATTACCTTTCTGTAAACATTTTAAAATTTTCAATTCATCTTTATTTAAATTTAAGGGATAATCTATCTTCTTATTAATTCTATCTAAATTCCTTAACTGACTTTCACACATCTTTTCATATATTAAAAGTTTAGGATGTAAGGGGGGATTATAAATACTTGATATATTAAATTTATATGATCCATTATATATCGAATCCTGAAACAATAATGAAAAATTAATCTTCCTTAAAAACAATTTCATATCAATAATAGTTGAAGTGACATCAAATGTATGAGAAGGAACAAATGAAAAACCTTTTGACAATAAATTCGCAACTCCCTGTTTAAAATCAATTTGAGTAAAATTATAAACTTTAAAGTCACCAAGATTGTTCACAATGACTTGTCGGAACTTGTTATGTAAACTCCTACTAGATTGTTCCTTTATTTCATGTCCATTCTCTTCAATTTCGGGACCATTCTGCATTATTATGTTCTTCATTTTTTGTCTTTCGGCCTGGCACCTTGAAACCCCGCCGGTTGTTGATTACCATAAGGAATTTTATTTTTAAGCCTTTCAGAGCATCTTAGTTTGGGATATTCACATTATATTCCGAATCATTATGTAAATTCCCATCATATTGACCTTCTCCTGCAGGGTCAGATCTGTAGGCTTGATTTAAAGAATGAGATTTGGTTTTCTTATTAAATCCACCTGGAGGTCTGGGATATGCTATCCCATTTGCATATTGTTTAGTGTCTCTTTCAATTTTTTCTGTTTTAGCATTCTTTAATTTAATAATGTATTGATCAATACTATTATATATTCTGATTATATCATATTGAACTGTGCCAAAAGAAACATCTGCTCTAATTATTTTATCAAGTTCATCAAGTTCAGATTTCAATTTATCTATTTCTATCTGATTGTATTTGATTAATATATTGAGAAGATCTTTACCACATCGATCAAACAATTGCAATAGTTCCATATGCATAGGTGAATTATAAACCAATCCCATAGGGTACCGCCATAAGCGCAACCCTTTAGGAATAATATTCAGTCTAATGCACTCTTTCAGATATGCACTTTCAAGTTGCAACTTCCTACATTTCATTAATTTGATATCAAAGTCGTTTAATTTTTGATCAATATCATTATTATCATTATTACCTCCTTTTAATTGTGCAGAAAAACCAAACAATGATCCCAACCACTCATTTAGCATTGGAACAGTTTTTCTCAGTCTATCTCTGTGTCCAAACAGTTTTTGCGCACAAAATCCGCTACCTTGCCCAAAATTACTTGACTGCATTCCTTGATTAGCAGAAATGTCCTTATCTTTTTCTCAATTATCCAAACCAGTAGCATCCATACCACCCTTCTGGTTATTAAAACAAACTGGGGTGATGTTAAAATCAAAACTAGACTGTGAAGGTTGCATTGGTGCTTCTTTTCCATGCCCATTAATACGACTGTCATCTTCTTTACTAACTTTCTCGTATAAAATGTCCACGCGTTGCGTTAATTTAAGAATCAAAGCTGTTAAATTCCCAATCGACCCTTCGGTAACTTCAGTGGAATCGTCTAGCTGTACGGCTGCTTAGTCTAAGCAAACTGTAGACATAATGAACAACGACCAAACTGATGAATAAATGTAAATGAAAAGCCACCAGCTAGATGATGAATATAATTTAATAATGAACACAAACTTATACAGCTGAAAATGAATTTTACGAAACAAAAATTATTAATCTTTATTAGATAATCTGATTTATTTATGGTGCATGCCCTATCACCTAGAGTATTGAAGGAGTTATTGTAAAAATATCAGTAGTTATTCTTCTCTCATCTGCCTTACAGTTTTAATGTATAGTCAGTAAACTTCCTGTCTGGCACTGACAGCTATAGTTTATTTTAGATGTACGCAAAATAATCAGTAATTCACCCTACATGCTGTATCAAGCAGCAATTTTCACACAGAAGAGACTGTCTTACTTTGCAATTGTTTACCTTGTACAGTAGAAGGCAACAGTAAGTCAGAGCTGCATTTTTCCAAAGCAAGAAGTAAAGAAAGGTATGCACGTGTTCTAAACTAATTATAAAAGAAGTACATCGATATTTGAGCTTAATGTATATGAAATGGGCATGAGAGATGTGAGTTTGTATTACATGACCTATGGCCGTGGTTAATGCAGATATTCCTTACTTAAAGAATAAAACTAATTTTTAGTGCATTAAGCACAGTGATTATGCTCTAAAATCAGAAAAAAGAAAAACCTATTACAAGCCTCTATAGAGCAAGCCCAAACCATAACAGCACTTTCAGAGGTATGTAACATGTGTTATGCACCCCTAAGTGCTCTTATGGTTGAGTATGAGGAAAGGGACATTTCTTCATTCTTAGCAGTTCTTGAATATCTTTTTGTATATTGGTAAAGGTTTACAGATATTAGTCTGTATGTAACTTACTTAAATAAGGGCAGTATTTAAAAACTATCCCTGAATTTTCCCTGCAATTGTGTTTACTGGCTATTTATGCAACAGCACTTGCTAAGTGCTTAACTGACATTCAAAGCCAGTAAAGTACTTTGCTTATTTTTCTTTCTGTAACTAATAGTACATGCAGTAGATAAATCTCCATGCAGTACAGTTTTGATTGGGTCTCACCAATCATAACCCATTATTGTCTTCTCGACATGGACTCTAAGATTCACCATCCATGTCTCAAATGCATAATAAAGTGGTTATGATGGAGACCCAATCATAATTCTCTATAATACACTCTGTGCTTCTGACTGCAAGGGTAAGTTACTCATATAAACACAATATGAAGGGCCATAGCTGGGAAGTTTTGCATTGCAACATGGAATATAATTTACATTGCTTTAAATCAGGGTCTATCAAAATTTTTATTTCAGTAAAATAAATAAAACATTCTAAATACATGCAGATTATGTGACATGGTTAGAATTATATAAATATCTAAGCAAATTCTGTACAATAAACAAGGGATCCTTATATAACATTTGGAATTTGAGAAAAAGCCTTTTAGTAGTATGTTTATAACCCAATGACTTCATTCTCACATTTGTGTACCAATTTTACTTCTATAATGAAGTAAATTTGAAAGAATGGAGCAGTGCATTATGTCATTACAATACAACGCATTTCGTCATATTCCATAACTGTTTTGCATAATTTGCATAATTTCATTTAATCAGCTAGTTGCAAGATGAATATATTGCTTGTATGATATGGCTTATTTTTCTTTGGATTTCAGTATATATTTCCAGTATTTCTCTGAACTCAAGTGAAGCCAATAAAAAAGAAAGAAAGAAAGAAAGAAAGAAAGAGGTGAGCATGTTACACCATTCAACAAGGTGTACATATGAAAGATTAGGGCTCCTGTTGATGTGTGTGTGTGTGTGTGTGTGTGTGTGTGTGTGTGTGTGTGTGTGTGTGTGTGTGTGTGGGTGTGTGTGTGTAGCATATGTGTGTTTTATCTAATTAAATGATTCATTTGAACCTTAAAAACAATGTTATATATTTGGTAAAATCTTTCATACTCCCACAACCTTATATTTTGACGTAAGCACTATACTTATACAACTGACCTATTTACACAAGCCATGGAATGTAGCATCCAGGAGCTGCTACAGAGACTCTCCAGCTTTACTTGTTGCCAGCCAATAAGTAACAGAGAGTGGGGCACAGTCATGAAACAAAACAAAGTGGTATGCACTATACATAACTGCTTTTAACCCCCCTCTCCATAAGCATGCTAAAAGCACCATTGTTTTGTAAGGTCCATTTTCTCATTTTTTAACAGGATCAAAATCAGAACTTGGGCTGCAGATTAGTGAGACAGGAACAGCTCAATTAATAATCACAACATATAATTAATTTCCGTAGAATGATGTCAGCTTTTGTGTGTGGTTCATAGTAGTGGAACTACATTCAGTAAATCTAACAAAGGGTGTACATCATGGTATATATGCCATGTGCCTGACTACACACATTTACTGTCACAGCTAGAGCTGGGTAGTATTACAAGTTCTGCTTGTTTCTCGTACTTTACTGCTGAGCTTCATCTGTGCTGCTTTGCCTCTTGTTAGTGCATCTGTATCAGAAGCAATGCTAGGCTATTTGGTACCTTGCCAGTTCTCCAATCTGGCAACCTCTTAACTCTATGTTTAGAACCTAAAAAAAAAAAAAATTCTTTGCTCAGTAGAAAACTGCTTGCTGCAAATGTAACAAGAAACTTGCTACAGCTAAATACCACACACTAAGCACTGAAGTTCTTCAACACTGACAGCAAATGCATCAGCTTTCATTTCTGAATACTAGTACTGCATTACTGCACAATTTGCATCTGCTGACTGCACCTCTAGCATCTCTTGCCCAGGAGAGTCACCCCTTTCATTCTGTCCTAACAGTTCCTCTAATTTGCATCACCCATAATGAGCTAACTACCTTTATAATGCTAGTATGCCTATGAAGGTTGCTAGTGAAGATGTTTGTGCTTCATTAGTACCAATTTGTTAAATATCGTAACCTGTATCATGACTATAAGTGCTGCTTCACTTGCTACATATGCAGCTTAATGAAATTTTTGGCTCAGCTGTTTTGTCAAGTTGGGTATACAGACTCTTAAAGTGTTTACAATATACTGTTAAAGACTATGCAATGTATAGAAAATATATTTGTTGGCCAGACATACTCTTTGGTATAATAAACAATACAGAAGTTAAAGGTAGATACTAGAAATGACACAGTGGTGCACTGGTTAGCATTGCTGCCTCACAATGCTTGGTTCTTCACTTCAGTTCTGAGGTGATATACATTTGTACAGAGTCAGTACATCTAACATATGTATGTGGAGGTTTTCTCCTAGTGCTCTGTTTCCCTTCTCACATCCCAAACACATCATATGCTTATTCACAGATGCCCCAACTTGTCTAAAAGTCTGCATGCCATATGTTTGTGCTTGTGTGTCTGTGTCTGTGTTTTATGATGGGTTGGCACTTTGATCTGATTGGTAGATCCTCCACCTTGTGCCCGGTGATTGCTGAGATAAGCTGTGATTTCCTCACAATCCTGAACTGGACTTAGTGAGTTATCAGAGAATGACTGACTGAATGAAAATTGCTACATACCAGCTTCCCTAATGTTCTCTGTATTCTGAAGCTTAAGATTTTAGAAAGTCTTCATAGGTTCATAAGTTCCTAGGTTCATAACAGGTTACTGGGTTAACAGCCAGTGGGCCTTTACAAGCCTAGCCATGTAATACCCTTGTTCTCCAGCTGGCCATGGTTAGATGGTAATTGTTAGCAGAGTGAATCTAAGATCAGCACTGACTGCCCTTCTCCATGAGGGACATAGATGCCATCCCCGTGGGGAATTTACAGTCTCCCTTCAAACTGTCAAGGTTGCACTTAAATAGGGTCATTGAGGAGCTCTGCTTCACATAAAGTGGGAGTCTATTCCAGAGGAGCGGCAATCTCTGGGAGACATATCTGTATATCCAATATGTTCTGTTTATGCCACAGGTTAGGTTGAGATCCCTGGAGAGAGAGTGACTTTTGTACCATTTGATTTGCAGACATGCATCATTTCCATTAGGGCAGCATTAGAGATAGAATACTCTGTAGGCCAGGCACAGGTTGCATCACAGCTGCCTGTAGGATATAGAGTATAAAGACTGAATTGTCTTGGTTAGAAACCTCTGTGGTCTCTCCAGTTGCTGCAGGTGTCTGGTGAGGGACATGCATAAGGGAGCATTGTACTCTATTAATGGTCTGATGAGGGTCTAGTACAGAGGAGCTATAACATCCTTAGTATTGGATGTGATGTCCTTACTTATGAGATGCGCAATGTAGATGGCCTCCCTTACTACTGTAGACACATGGTGATCAAAGTTTAGATTGCTATCAACTTGTGTTCCCAAGTCACCACTGTGTTTGAGCTTAGGGTGTGCTGTCAATAATGCAATTTGCAGGGTTTACTATCAAAATTTTGAAAACATTTTTGCAAGTAATTACTTACTCGAAAAACATTGTCAAAATTAACGATATCGACCAATCAAAATAACAAAACATAAAAATGTCAACAAGTTGAACTTCATATGTTTCTAACAACTTACCTGAACATCCGGTGATATTTAACACACATTTTGCAGGGGGGCAAGCCCCCTTGCATCCCACATGTGGGGGGGGGGGCTGAGTGATCAAAGTTTAGATTGCTATCAACTTGTGTTCCCAAGTCACCACTGTGTTTGAGCTTAGGGTGTGCTGTCAATAATGCAATTTGCAGGGTTTACTATCAAAATTTTGAAAACATTTTTGCAAGTAATTACTTACTCGAAAAACATTGTCAAAATTAACGATATCGACCAATCAAAATAACAAAACATAAAAATGTCAACAAGTTGAACTTCATATTTTTCTAACAACTTACCTGAACATCCGGTGATATTTAACACACATTTTGCAGGGGTGCAAGCCCCCTTGCATCCCACATGTGGGGGGGCTGAGCCACCCCCACCCCCTGCTACTTATATATTACAACTCCAAGATCGCACTACAGTGAGGAAAAGGGCAAAGTTCCCAATCCCCACTGTAGTGTGATCTCCAATCAGTATGTCGATTTCACAACAGTGAATGCACACTTGCATTCACTGTTGTGGTTCATCATATTTCAAATCGTCATTATGAGATTTTGACAAACTGCCTTTCAACAATCAAAGTTCGTATAATGGCATTCAAAAATTTGATTGTAAACCAGTTTGCAGGGGCTACTTTGTAGCCACAGGGGATAATTTTGAACTTTTTTGCATTTAGTTTTAGTCTGTGGCTCTGGCACCAATCATTTGTCTGTGTTAACCCTTTTTGTAATATGTTAAGGTCACTGAGTTACTCACTGATTGCACCTAGTTTGCAGTCATCTGCAAACTTGGTAAGCCCAGGCCATCTACTTTTGCCTGGACCTCTGAGAAGTAGATTCCAAATAGTAGATGGCCCAGCAGAGATACCTGTGGTACACCACTGGTAAGTGGTCTACTGCTGGAGGTGGAATCCCCAATTTTGACAGTACGCATTCTGTCAGTGAGCCAGTTTGCTACCCATCTAGTGTTGTATGGGTTAATCCCCAGATGGGAGAGTTTCTTGGCTAAGTCAAAATAGGCAGTATGTACTGCTTTGCCTTCATCCAGGGTTTTGGTGATGTTCTTGAAGAAGTCCACCAGGTTTAATAAAGCAAGAGCTGCCCTTAACAAAGCCAAACTGAGCTGTGTCCCAAGTTTGGAAGTCACCTATGTCCTTGTTGATAAGGTCCATGATGATTCTTTTAATGGCTTTGCAGATAAGGCCGGTTAGACTTATGGGTCTATAATTCCCAGGGTCGGTTGATGGACCCCCTTTTATGTAAGGGGATTACTAATGTTGTTCATCACTCTTTTGGAATAAAGCCAGTGCTCAGGCTGTGGTTGAAGAGGGTGCAAAGTGGTTCTGCTAGGTCTTGTTTTAGATTGTTTATTAAGCAAACTGGGATGTTATCTGGTCCCATGGAGGCTGTGTTTTTGTTCTTGTAGAGGGCAGATATAACCTGCTCTTTGGAGATGCTAGGTAGAGGACTTGTGACAGGGTTGCTATGGGGTATGTCCGGTGGGGACAGGGGGGGTCATATTTGCACCAGATCTGTCCAACAGCATGTTTGAAATTTCTAAAGTTTCCGTGTGAGTGGTACTATCCACTATAAGTTTGGCATACAACTGGGCATTTCATTTAAGATTTTGGACATATCTAAAGAAAGCCTTATGATTGTCATCAGCTAGAGATGCCAATTTAGCCTCATAATTAGCTTTACGGGACTTTACAAGATATCTAATTTAGTTGTTCAAGCTGTGGAGAGTATTCTTCCTCTGCTGAAGTTTCCTCTTATTCTTAAATAACAGTTTCTTCCTTATATTATATAACCTATTTATACTTGCTGTCCACCAGGGTGGCCTGTTTGTTCAGGGGGACCTAGTTTTGATCCTGTCAGGTACAGCTGAGTCTATACAGTTGTTTAAATGTCTATACATGGCATTTGTGTACTTTTCTGCATAGGAGTAATTGTTGGCTGTGTTAGCAGGAGTTTTGAAACTTTTTAGACTTTTGCTTGCTAAAGTTTGCTTTGGAGAAATTTTCAGTTTGTTTGCTCTAATGTGGGTGTCAGGTCTGAACTTTACTTCAAAGGAGACAGATTTGTGGTCAGACCTTAGCAGGGAAGCCAACACACAGGGGGATAGTGCAGTGCCTCTTTATGTTGGTGAGTACCAAGTCCAGGACATTTGAGACCCTTGTAGGAGTGCAGATTAACTGTTCCAAGGCATTTGAGTTAACAAAGTCAGGAGCCTCAGGATGATTGTGTTTGGGCTCAAGTGTGTTGCCCATTCAATGAAAGGATAGTTGAAATCTCCCATGACCAAAGTGTTTGGTTATATAGCGAATGATTCTAGCAAGTCGATGCAAGCAGTGTGCTTATCTTGGTTCATGGTGGAGGACCTGTAGCTAGCGATGATGCAGTAAGGTGTTTTATCTATAGTTATTTGGACCTTGAGTAGCTCCAGAGAGTCATACTGTTTAACCAGTCTTGAGGGATATTTGGATTTAATGAAGATGGATACATCTCCACCTTTGGTTATTTCATCTTTTTTTTGGACTATGAATGTGTAGAATGTGTTGTAACCTTGTATGGCTGGGGTGCTGTCTGCTGCCTTCAACTGTGTCTCAGTAACTGCACAAATGTCAGTACCTTCCAAGGTGAGGAGTGCTTCCAGGGAGTGCAATTTTCTGTTTAGGCTCCAAGAATTAAGCAGCATAACCTTGAATTTGCCTACAGTGGATTTCTTTACATCAGGAATTTTGTTTTTTTGGCATTGCCTAAAAAAGGCACTATGGGGGAGGCAAGCATCTTTCCCAGTATCTGAAAGCCTTGAGGAGACAGGTGAAGACCATCTCTAGCAAAGCAGCGTGGTGTGTTGACCATGTTTTTCCAGGCTGACAGATACTGTATCCTCCTGGAATGACATCAAACACTAAACCAATTGCTGAAGTCAATCAATTTTTGTCTGTATTATGGCATCATCATGATTGAAGATAAAATGCTACTTTATGCTAGGGACATACCTGCCTGGAACACATAATCAAAGAGTTCCATCATGTCTCTCTTCATATACTCCAGAGAGATACATCACAAGTCATTCACCCCAGCATGTATTATGACATGGTCAAAACAATAATTGTTGTTGAGTGACTTGAGTGGGTGCCTGATTTGATAGATCCTGGCACCTCATAGGCAGCTAACTGTGACCTTCCCGATGGTCAATGCCAAAAAGTGCATTATCATCCCTTTTGGTAAAAACTCTGTACCCATGAATTACCACATAGGCGGTAGTCTACTTAACACTGAAAGTGTGATAAGAGACCTTGGGACACAGGTGGACAGTAGTCTCTCCATTGATAATCACATCGCCACAGTAGTCAGGAAATGCTTCTACATGGCACACCTCATCCCAAAAGGTTTCTCATCCAGGAAAAAAGAGGTCATTGTTCCCCACTATTCATCACTCATTAGACCCATTATAGAGTACAATGCCCCTTTTGGTATGTACCTTACAAGACCTCTACAACAAATGGAAAGGCCACAGAAATACCTCACAAAGAGGATTACCGGCCTCAAACAGATGCCCTACGCAGACCGTCTCAAAAAACTCCAACTTTACTCTGTCGCATATCGCCTACTCAAAGGCGATCTCTGCCTAACATACAAAGCTATGTCAAACCCAGAGCTATTGGACATGCTCCACTTAAAGAAATTCCAATCCCTCCAAGCTACATGCTCTAGGGACATAAACCTTGTCACCACAATAAACAGAACATGCTGGAGGGATAGATTCCTGTCTCAGAGACTTCCCATACTCTGGAACAAACTACCTATCTATATCAAACAAAGCTCCTCATTAGCACTCTTCAAGAAAAATCTTGATGATTGGATGGGAGATAGGAAATTCACCCCGGGGATCACTTCTGTGGCTTTGCTTGACAGGGGCACAGGAAAATAATTTTCTTGGGTGGCAAAAGCCAGGGTACTGTTTGGCTGGGCTTATATAGGCCCTAGGGCCAATAGCCTAGTACTTACCTATAAACCTATGAACCTATGAACAAGGACATTACGTTTTGAGCTTTTTTGCCTTAGTGGCTTATTTATTGAGACATTTGTATGTGTTATGAGTACTGGGATCTGTTCTTGTTCCATTATGTGTGATTTGTTTTTGCTTGGGAAGTCTCTGATCTTTTGGTAGGCTTCTAGTAAGAACCTCAACATATGTGGATTTATGTGTTGTGTGCTTGTGATGTTCAGGAAGTGAAGTGTGTCTGCTGACAACATGTTTGATGCCCGAGTTGTTGTTACAGAGATAACTGATTCCAAATTTATAGTGTACATACATCTCTCACATATTGTATTTGTTTGTTTTAGTAGTAAGTGGTTATCAACAAAAATGAGACAGTTACTACATTGCTTCAGGAAGCCCATGTCAATCAGGCTAGTTGGAGAAATGGTGGGGAAACTGACCATCCATTATGGCAGGATTATACTTTAATTAATAGTAGGGAGCGGGCTAGAAAGAACAGGTTTTGCTCTAGGATTAACCAAGAGGTCTAATCTGTAGTAGGTTAGGGTTATAAAATTGCAATAATGCTTCTCAGTGTGCGACTTAGTTGTTTGCAGTGCAGCAGGGGAGTTTGGGAAGGTTCAGAAGCAGATACCTAGGGATAATTGTCTTCCTAGGTTTTGGCATCTTTTCACAGCAGTGCTAAGCCCCTTTGCAAAGTGCACAGCTGCACGCAAATGTGAGGCTTAAATACAGACTAAACTACCAACAGGAAAGCCCCATGCAGAACCTTATTCCTGCAGTCCTCAACCCAGATGGGCCCTCAGCTGCACACTTCTGCAACAAGGTTGCAGGGAGGCTCTGTTAATGTAAGATGGCTGGTTTTAGTGCTCAAGTGATACCAAACAGTCTAGATTCAGCAAGTCTGAAACTAGCCTGTGATATGTATGGCAGAAGTAGCAGTGATACAAAGTGCAGAATGAAGCAGTCACAGCAGCAAACACACAGTAAAATGAAGAAGAAGTTCAATAGAATACAGTTCCGAAAGCACAATACACTCTTAAATTATACTTAGTTTTAGATGAATTCAGTGGATGCCATGGATTTCCGGTCAGATGCACTCCAGACCTCTGGCTAAGAAGACCAAAAATTTAGTTAAATGTGATTGCATCAGTACATTTATTTAGCATGCCCTTGAGATAGCACAATTAACTGCACAAGCACTGAGAAACATTGCAGAAACTCCAGAGCGCTGTATAGCAAAACTGCTTCTAACACAGGCAAATTCAAAAAGCTAAAAGCCACTGGCAGCAGGAAGCATGTAAATGATTAGATTTGTATTTTAGTTTGTTAACTGGAGTAGTGCAATGACTTTGGCAAACTACTTTTAGACTCAAACCAGGAAAGAAAAGAAAATGCAACAAACAATAACAATTCACTTGCATTAAGGCAATAAAGATGATACTTCAAGTGATTGTCTGCTACTACCATCATGAGGCACATTATATCCATGGACCTTTACTGTTACAGTTGCAAAGGTTTTCATATTAATATATTGACATTACGTAAAATACGTTATAGTGTAGATTAGGAAAAGATAGAAAGAGCAATACCCTGAGGACAGACAGACAGGTCCAGAGTTTGGAGACAAATCAAGAAAAATTTGGAAACAGGGTAGGAGGGTGAAAAGGGAATGGTGAATAGAGATAACAGAGAAAGATGTACAAGTCAACTGAGACAGTGTTATATATTTCAGTTGTTATTATGAGGTGACCATGTACTGGGGGCTAGGTAAAGATTTGGTATAAATTGAATTAATTTGTTCTAGTTACTCCAAGCGTGTGCAGGAGGTATCTTAGGCAATCAATTTCTTAGCTGAGGTATGAGCTTTGAAAATGGTTCAACATTTATTTGTCCTCAACTGACCAGTGAGTAGCCTCTTAGCCTGAAGTTGCTGCCTTGGCTTCCAGACTCACTCAGCATCGGATGTCCCCATTGTTTCTTTTTAAGCACATACCACTAAACTTGATTTTGCACTGGCTTGACCTCCTCATTGCTTAGAATGTTGCCCTAGCTGTAACTCAGTCTTAGCCCTGGGGAGTTGGAAGCCATCATGGATGTGAAAATTTGGTCACGGTCCCTAGTTGTAAGAATAACGAGCACAATGACATCAGGCTATTGTCACATTCACTCTGTTTTAACCTGAGATGATATGTGAAGCTCCTGGTCAACACCAATGGCTACACAGACATAGGGTTCCTCCATGATAGATATGGTGACCTCATATGAGTGACTTGATCTGTTGATCTGTAGATGATTGAGCCACTGGCATAGAGGAGATGACAGGTAACTTGTTTATGGAGTGCGTGAATAATATGGAGATAAAATGTAGTCCTGTGGAACTTCTTTGGTAAGAAGGACTGTAGAAGACTTTGTAGATTCTATTTGAACTTTAAAACTTCTATGGTGTATGCAATTTGTGAATCAAAGGAATGTGTCTGGTTACACCTGCTATAATGTGGGGGTTACACAGTAGGGAGTGATCTACCATATCAAAGGCTTCTCTGATCACCACAAATAGAGCCTGGTAAGTTCCCTTTATCTATGTTGTTTGAGCCATCATCTGCTAGGGTTACAAAGCAGCCATTGTGTTTATGAGACAGAATTGAATATTTTGGTGTATAGTCCTGTAATCTATTAATATGTGTAAAGCAGTCATTGTGTTTGTGAGACATAATTGCATATTTGTTTATATACACTTTCAGTCAATAACACATTATCGATTCAGGGATTTTACTTAAGGTTCATAGAATGCATATAGATCTAAACGCATTAGCAGAATCTGGCTTTGGAGCTTTGGGAATGAGATGGACAATTACTTGTTTCTGGAATGTTGTCATTGTATTCCTATACTGGCAATGAGTGTAAAGATGACAGAGAGGAGTAACTACATGTTCCTTGGATAGGCAGATGAATCAAGCATCAAGATCATCCACTCCAATGGGTGTTCCTTAGAGTTTTAATCAAAAAGAAATTTGTATTTTTTTCTTTCTTCTTTTTAAATAGAAAGGTTGGGAGTAAGCAAGATGATTGGGTAAATCTGGTTGAGGGTACCCTTCTTGAAATGAGGTGTGAAGGAGTTTTGGAAATTCTTTATGGAAATAGTTCTTGGGAGAGGTTTCCTGAATAGCAAAGTAGAGCAACCTTTAGTAATGTTGACTGAAGATGATAATGATTAATCATTTTTTGACTGACTGCATGTGTGTTTAATGTGTGTACGAAGATGGCATTTATGTGTTCTGGTAGGTTGTTTATCTAAGTTTCTTAAAATGATGAGTATTTGCTGCTGAAGTAACTTGAAATGTTTCTAATCTATGTTTCTAGTTGTGTAATGTGCTTTTAATCCTTTGATAATACAATGATTTTGTTTGGTTGTTATTAATTGTGTAACTTTAGGGAAGCATTTCTTTTGCAGAATGTGAAGGAATAGTATGAGTTCTGCTTCTAAGGAGGGGGGGTTGCATTTATGATGTTGGTATCCTGTTTACTTGTGAGAGTTCTTTATATAACACTGATATTTTTGTTGGTTTGAGTCTAAGGATCATTAATCTGGGGTAATCATTTCTAGTGGTTGATGTAAGGTGAAATGTGATGGGGCACTGGTCATCGCTAGGTGGTAGAGGTATGAAAAAGTATTAGAAATCATTAAGGATGATGGTGTTGAAGAGGTAAAATACAGATTGGCTAACTGATTCAAGATTAGGTCTTGTAGGATCTCTAATGACCTAGATGAGGGCTTAAGTCACGAAGGTAGCCAAACATGGTGATTTTGGATGGTGTAGAAGATTTACATTAAAGTCCCCTAAACAATGTTATTTTTAAGGTCTGGAATTTGAGGGACTATCTGGTCTCTGAGGGGAGCTGGACTTGTCAAAACTATTTGTAGGAAGGAGGCATGTTACAGCAAGAAAGAGGTTTTATGTGTTTCTAAGAGACATTATTGAGATCCAGAATGAGTTCTTTATTTTACAGAGTTTTTGGGGGGTTTTGTGGGAAAATGTTTAGCTTGTTTCTTTTTTTATCAATGTGTTAACCAGGTAAACCTGTTGGTCACAATTGTTCTGTTCCAATGGAAACCCAGGAGCACTTTCTAAGCAAATTACTTGCTCAGAAGCATACAGCAGGCAAATGAAGGAGGGTATATCCACTGTGCGGACTGCCAGATCGATTAACTACTAATGTTTCATTAGTACTCAGGTCTTCTGCCTATTCTTTTGCCAGGTCTTGGATTAAAGGTATACTTATATCCTGTGGGGTAATAAGTCAAGCGGGGGGTATTTGCTTTTACACAGGATTCTATGATTATTATAATGTCAGAGATCTTTAAGAAGAGAAAGGATTTCACCTATCCTAGTTTGTGTGGCATACCACTTGCCTTTAGAAATCCTACTTCTAAAGGTGTATGCTTGTTTTGAATAAAATATGTGGGTTACATGATTTATTTCGAGGTGGTTTCTTAGCAGGATATTATTTTTTAGTGTGATAATCAAATGACAAATCAAAGAAATGTGATTTTAGCCTGAGTGGACGTGCATTATATTATTTTTTAATGGTTGACGTTGTGACAGAGGTGGAGGTGAAGAGTTATCTTGTATGTGGTAAATGTCAGCGTGGGCTGGAATCAGTGTTTTACTATGTACTGGGATGAAGGTGGTCACTAAACTTCAAAGACAGAAACATTAGCATGTTTAGTTTGTCCCACCAGTAATAGTCTGTTGTAGGATTTGTATTAGGGCAGGATTTTTGCAGTAGCGAGAAGAGGATCACCTGACCTATGGTTAAGAAGGACAGTGTTGTATTAACAATGTTTCTTAACTGTGTTCGCTTATGGATGGATTACTAAGTAGAATCTTCTTATTTATGCTTGCGTATTGTTACTGTTGATATAGGATTTGGGATTTATAAATTGTTAGGGGTTTTATTAAAGTAAAATGACTACCCTTAAATTCAATGTAATTTGCCAGTAGTTGATGGATTTAATTCACTGAATTATAATGGACAAAAAGAAGACCATTTACATTACCTATTTTGGCTACATCTTTTAAAAAAATGACAGTTCTGACTTTATCACATGGACAGAATTACAAAGCTGTATAAACTAGATTAATACAGAGCATACTTTAGATAAAGATAAAAGCTTCACTGTGTAAATCAGTGACTTTTAATTATGTCACCATTCTGTTATTGTGCTGTAGCAGTTACAAGGGTTCAGCTGAGGTGAGACTGCAAATGGGAATACATAAGAGAAGCTGCCAACAACTTCAAATCACAGCTGTTGTATATAATAAGTGAACTATCAAAGAGTACTAAATGAAATTTCACAGAACCTGAGAACATACTGTGCCTGAAACTGACCCTAGAGCTCTACTAAGCTGTAAAGAATGAAAATGCAATCTTTTTTCTTTATTCTCAGAAAAAAAAAACAGGTTGTTCTGTGCACAAATCCACCTGGATAGACTGCTTCTCAGTACTGAATATCTATATGGATTTCTTGATAAAGGGTTTAAAGAGATCTGTATTTAACCTTGAAGCAAGTGCTTGCTGACAGACATTATTTTTTAAAGCTGACTCATATTCTGTGCTACCTGATGTAATTATTATTCTAAACACAAATTTTGTGTGACTATCAGAGATTCCAAATGATTATAACAACTTTGTATATAAGCATTAGATGAATATGACACAGGTACTACTTAAATCTATCAATTTCAGTTTCAGTTCTTATTATGCGGACAACTGCAAATTGCAGGCGGTTTAAAATGACCTGTCTGAAACCATTCTTGAAATCAATGAACCGTTACAGAAATTAGAGTAGTTATATAACTCTAAAAAAAGATAAATGGATAACGTTATATTCACTGGCTAGAATAAAAGGTAGACCAACAGAAAAAAATGCAGCTTTGATAGTACTGTCTTTGTAACACAACTCATGCTCAACCCCCCCCCCCAAAAAAAAAAAAAACTACTACTTTTTTCCCCAAATCCCCCTCTAATGAAAAAAATCCTTGTTTAATAGTACAAGCAAATTATTAGGAATGATAATCTTAAATTCAACCTGCACATACAAAATTGCATTAAAATATCACCCAGACCATCCTGAAAGACTTCCTAGCCAAGCTAGGTCGGTGTTCTTATTCAATCCCAGAATAAACTATATCCCTAAAAATTAACAAGTACCTGTTCATACTTTACACCTCCTTACTCCCCATTTTACGCTCACTTCCTCACTTCAATCATTTTTTCTCCTCTGACTCTATCTAAATATGCCATAACTCATATTTCTTCTCCCACTTTGTACTGCAATTCCTATTTGTATTATACCAACTTACCTATAATTACAATAAACTGGCTAAAATCTCTCTAAATATATTCTTAACCATTGTTTTCAAATTACATCAAATTTAGTATACTTGTTTAAACTGTATTATTTTTGAAAATTATAAAATTGCTGTTCTTAAACTGTTTTTGTAATAGTTTGGAGCTTTTCTCCCGGGCATCTTCTAAAAGTGGGCACCTACCCAGTTGGACTTTCCCAGTAATCAAATGTCAATAAATGAATGAATAAATAAATAAGCAGAAATGCAAAACTAAGCAGTATTCACTCATCTGATAATATGGTGGATGCTAGATATGGTAAACTGGTAGATTTCAAACTAGACTTATATTTTGTGCTGCACCATATTCTGATGATGTTCATCATACTGATGACTTCTTCAGTAGTCTTAGCTATATAGGTTATCTACTGCCAAGAACAGAACAGTTGGCCAGCTTTCAAAGCCCAGCAAAGTAAATCACAATCTGACCGTTGAGCTTCAAAAGCATCGAAAGAAGGTATCTTTGGTGGCAGAAAAGCTCTGAAGGACTTGGCATGCAAATTTGTCTTTTAGTCAACTTAGCTCATGTTTCTTGACAGTTTAGGCATATGAAATGTGTCCTGAATTTCTGGATATTTATTTCCTAAACCTGTTTGTGATAGTGCCCTAATTCAAAACAATGTCACTTAACAACTGTTACCTCTTCTTCCTCTTTTAAGTTTTCTGTCAACACTAGACATAATAGGATGCTTATCATCACATCCTTCTTCATTCAGATGTTTCTTAAGGTTTTGTGTGTCTGGATCACATTATCAGTTCTCTGCCTTACAGTTTCAGTTATCTACTGCGCCAAGTGTTCACAAAGTATCTAGTACCAGTTATTGCAGGCTACAGGGTATCCCCATTTTTTTACATTTAGATGACTTGGCTATTATTACAGGGTCCTTTACAAAGTGTCAGGAATTTTTCTCTTGGATGAGAGACCTCTTATACAAGCTGGGATTCCAAAAGAAGAGTCAAAAATATTTCTTGATTCCTTCACAAAGGATTGTGTTCCTGGGATGTCAACTAGACATGTCAGTTCTTTCTTCCACAGAAAAAAAACTATATCTTTATTTAGATCTGTTTCTAAGGTTTTTCACTCAGACGTTTGTCGCTGCAAGGGAATACTTCAGGAGTTTGGGAGTCATGGCATCGGTGATTTCATGATAACCCTAGCTAGACTCCACATGAGAAAGGTACTGTGGTATCTGAAATCAGTTTGGCCCCAGGATTAACACACTTTTTTTCTTTTCAAATCCTATTGCTGGGGTTTGTCAGAAGAAAAATATTTTGGTGGAGACAACAGATACCCGTAAGTCCAGGTTTCCCTTTCTCCCTCCCTATTCCAAAACAGTCAGTCACTACAGATGCTTGAGACTTTGGTTGACAAATAGTTTCTGGAGGGACAAAAGTGCAGGGGGTATGGACACTATAGACAAATGCAAACACAAACATATCAAAAAGATGCTTGTCCTTATTTAGGCACTCAACTCCCAGAACCATCTTTGGTCCCCTGGACCTCTTCATGTTCTTACAGACAGTACCACAGTCATGTTTTACATCAATGAGTAAGGGAGATCCAGGTTGTGCTCCCTTTGCAGACAATCCATGCTAGCTTGGGATATAGCTTCACAATACAGTGTTACATTACAGGCATCCTACATTCCACCAGAGCCAAACTGTGTCACAGACAAGATGAGCGTGACCAGGAAAGACCCTCATGAATGAAAATCAGATCAGCCATGTCTTCCAAGATTTGTACCATCTGTGGGAAGTTCCTTGAATAGACCTGTTTGCCTTCTCACTGAACAATCGACTGGAAGTTTCTTTGCTAGGACAACTTGCAAAAAGGCCTGGAAGACAGATGGCTTTTCTTTTCTTTGGACAGGAATGTTCCTGTATGCTTTTCTACCATTTCCACTAATATCCAATGTACTTCTGAAGATTCAGAAGGAATACCCCAAGATCATTGTGATAATTCCATTCTGGCCGAGGTAACCATGGTTATTCCCTCTTTTGGTTCTTCCTCACAGACTGGATCTACTCAAACAAGAACAGGGGTGTTTGATGCACCTTGACATTATCATCTTCAATTGACTGCCTGGTTGATTCTTACTTCCTTTTATCAACCTGTTTACTCAGGATGTGCAGCAGATGCAAATGGAGGCAAGAAAACTTGCTGCTAGAAAATCACACATTAGCAAATGGAAAATGCTTTCTAGTTGATGCCAACAACATAACCAGAACCCATTCAGGGCTGGTTGTTCTCTGGTTTTACAATATTTGTGTGAGTTACTGTCCTGTGGCCTTTCTTATTCCCCTATCAAGAGTCATTTATCAGCTATTTCATCATGTCTGCCCATGAATTCCCCATTTTCAATGCAGTCTCATATCATAATGGTCTTGTGAGGGGTTTTGTATAAGAGGCCTCCAAATAAACCAGTGGTACCTCCTAGGGATCTTAATTTTGTGTCAAAGAAGCTAACACTTGTTCTATTTGAAATAGGTAATCTAGTTGACTTAAACATGGAAAACAGTTTTATTGATTGCTCTGACCTCTGCAAGAAGGGTATCCAAGTTGCAAACTCTTACGTTGAGTCAGCCCTACTTCATTTTACATAGGGATACAGTTTCTTAGAGAACTAATCCTTCTTTTATGCCTAAAGTGGTATCCAAGTTAACTTTAAGCCAAACTATTCATCATTATCTTCTTTTTTGAACCTACAAATGAGGGAGAAAGGATACTCCATGTCTTAGATATCCACAGACAATTCAGATACTATCTTGACAGATCTAAATCTTTCAGATCTTTGGATTCATTGTTCATTTCTTGTTAAAGTAAGAAGAAGGGACAACCTGTGTCAAAACAGAATATTTCCAAATCATTGTCTAATGCTCTTAGCCTTTGCTATACTCACTGTAACAAAACTATTCCAGCCAGGGTCAAGGCTCACTCTACCAGGTCCTTGGTGACATCTATAGCTTTTGGAAAGAGTTGTATTCTAGAAGTATTATAGTCTGATTCTAAAAGTATTATAGAAGTTGTTACTTTATCCTTTGTACATATTTTTACAAAACATTATAAGCCTGATTCCTTCTTAAAGTCCAGATCAAGCTTTGCTAATATCATTCTCCAGGGGTTTCTGGACTCTTCTCCTTCTACCTCCCAAACATAGTTAGCTATGGCACTCTACCCATATAGCTAAGTCTACTACAGCAATTATCAATATGATCAACATAGTACTGTCGTGTAAGTTGAACTTAACAAAACAGTAGATGTTCAAATGATCACTGATGCAGTAGCTGCTCCCTTCCTCCAAAACCTTTTGGTTTTTGGTGTTTTTTTTTCTTTATATGCCAGAATGTGAACAGTTATTTCTTGTTGATCCTACCATTGTCCTTTTAGGACTCAACCTCCCTCTCTTTGCTAGCTGGAAATCTAGAAAGTGCTTTGCACCCAAACTTGTCTTTTTGTCAACTCAGCTGGAGCTGCTTGACAGTTTCGGCACATGGAAGATGCCTGGTAGCTTTTGAAGCTGGATGACTGTTATATCCTTGGCAGGATATAACCATGTAGCTATGTATACTGCAATACTGACCATTCAAACATCTACTGTTATGGTACGCTCAATTTACACAACAATACTTAACACATACTGTAGAGTCATACCATGTGTCACGTAAAGCACAGTAATCTCACACAGGTGACTAGAGTAAAATTATACATATCTAATTATGTCATAGCTGCTAATAATATATATAAAATCATAAGCAGATCATGGCCTTAACTGATGTAGAAGGCACCAGACAAATATTATTCTAACAGGTAAGATGAACTAGCATTCAAAAAATGAAGTCAGCAGTAGAATTACCTTAATCCATGGATGGATGGGAGTTGCAGGCCTCTGAGCAGAGGTGGTATAAATACCCTTGGTGTTTCTTGCCAGTAATGGCTAGTGCAGGGGATTGGCTGCAGGGAGCAAGTGAATGGTGGGATGGGGTTTATATTACTGCAGGCCAATGACTGGTTTATCTGTGATCAAACAAAAGCTCACTCAGTCACCTTTGTTCACATACTGTTATACTGCCTACTTATTCTAGCCACTTTATTGACTATATACACCTTAGATGTCCAATTGTGATCATCAGATCTGGCATCAAATAAAATGGAGTCCTAGACAACAACTTTCTGGGACCGCTCTGCTGCACACCAATTCCCCATGGCACCCCCTACTATCCCAGCTGCTTCCCCTTATCCTGGCCTTCCACTCCATCTAGGCAAAACTCTTCTTTCTTATGTTTTGCACTTTGTCTTATTCTCGTTTTTTTATCAGTTCTTATAAAACACCCTAACTGGTCAAAACTGCATTCTAATTGTGGAGGAAATACTGGAGTTACATTCAGTTAATCAATCCGTTTGAGTTGGTGGTAACTCAGGTGGATGTAGAAAATGTAGAAAATCCCATGGCACCTATCAAAAAGAGTCTGGAAAGTCTCCAAATAATTTAGCCAAATTTCCACTGGTAGACTAAATACCACCTCAGGTCTCCCCTGAAAAGCGGCCACTAACCTAGTTGGATGAAACCAGTCAAAAAGGATAAATAAATACATTAAAATCAAAATAAAAGTTGTGGTTTTGTAGGTCACTAGGCCCCAAAAGTCATGGGCTTATAGATGCTCTGAAGTATATTTTAGAGTTTATTTCCAGTGCTTTGATCCAATGATGGCCTGAACAAAAATCAAGAGTAAGGAAAGATATTCAGTCTTATTTTTTTTATTCAAGGAAGAAATACGTTGTTTCCAGAGCTGAATGCTCAAAGCTGATTAAGTTGTAGTTGCCAATAACCTGAGAGTATGTATGCTTGTGAGATGGTATAAATCATATCTGAAAATAGTGCCTGCTTTCCTACTGTGCCTAAAAGAAAGATAGTCACCATCTATGTACTCATTTGTTGTTGTTAGATTAGGATGAAAATGAAAGAATAAAATAGTCACAGTACTATATTTTACCTCAATGCTATTAGCCATATGTTAACAGCATATCAGTTTACACTTTTGCACAAAATTTGTTCACCTATACAAATACCTGATGTTTGATAATCTTGATATGCCATTGGACAGCACAGTGGTGCAGCGGTAGCATTGTTGCCTCACAGCAAGATGTTCTCCAGTTTGATTCTCAGCTGTGGTGCCTTTTGTGCAGAGTCTGCATGTCCACTCTGCATTCGTGTGGGTTTCCTCCAGTTTCCTACCACGTTACAAAGACATGCATCTGGTGCCTTTCTCCCCAGGCCTCCACTGAAAATTGGCTTCATTCCAAGTCGGACTTTCCCAGTTAACGAATGTAAAATACATAAATAAAGAAATAATGCAGAAAGTGAAAACATAACAATCGAGTGACCATTTGCTTCAAGGAAGTATTGATGAAAAATTATATAATTTTTTGTATGTTGAGAATCCCAGGCTCCCTGTTATATCTGGGATACCAAAGGTGCATAAAGGGATTGAGGCACTCAAATTCAGACCTATTGTAGCAGGGGCCAGGAGTATTACTGAACCACTAGCTATATTTGTAGACACACAATTGAAGCAGTTCATTAACTCTGTACCGCACATTACTAAAGACTCTTGGGGTTTTTTGAGAAGAATTCCCACAGATAAATATGATGTTGAGACATGCTTTGTTACCATAGACGTGGTTGAGTTATTCCCTAGTATTCCACACACCAAAGGCCTGGAATGGTTCCGTGAAATTTTAAGTTCTGATTCTGGCTTAGATGGAAATATGACTAATTTAATTGTGGATTTCACTGAGACGGTTTTAAAAAATAATTTTGTGTATTTCAATGGTGATCATTTTCAGCAAAAAAGGGGTGTGGCCAGGGTGGCAGTGTGCACCCCCATTTATGCTAATTGTGTTTTATATTTTTGGGAACGTAAGTTCGTTTTCAACACTGCTTGGCAGAAATATATTTCATTTTATACGCATTTCCTGGACGACATTTGTATTTTTATGTTGAGGGTCTAGGGAAGTATTCAAGGAATTTTTTGAGTATTTAAATCTTTGTACAGATTTCTTGAAATTTACATGTAATTTTGATGATTCTAGTATCAATTATTTAGATGTAACTTTATACAAAGATTTATCTAAGAATTGCTTACATTCGAAGTTGTATAGGAAATCCACTTTTTTGAATATGTATTTGCATTTTGAAAGTGGACATCCTTTTTATCAGAAAAAGGGTATCATTAAAGGGCAACTAATAAGGGCATCTAGAATGACTAGTGAAGATGTGGCATTTGCACAGGAGGTCAAATATATCAGTTCCCTTTTTTTGGAAAGAGGGTATCCTAACTCCTTGATACAGAGTTTAGTGAACGAGATGATTAATAGAAAGAGCAAGTATTTTCTACTGTTAGGATTTAGTGAAAATGTAATGAATTCAGGGGGTGGGAAGGTGGAGAATTTTGACCAAGCATTCGTGCATAAGTTTTCTGCTACATCCAAAACAGTGGAAGATATTATTAAGAAATATTGGCCCTTATTGAAAGTGAACAACGACACGGGAAAATATATTCCCACTCAACCATCCTTCATTAGAAAAAGGGGGATGAATTTAAAAGATATATTTGAGAAGAAAGAAATTCAAATGATGGGTAATATTAATGCTAAAAAGGGCACTTAGAAATGTGGGTCATGCCAACAATGTGAATACATTTTGCATCAACAAGAGATTTATATTCCCTCCAGAGGTATTAAACTTATAGCATCAAGACATTATAATTGCAGCACAAGAGGAAGTGTGTATATTGGTGTATGCGTAAGCTGCAGTAGTTTTTGTATAGGGAAATCCACACGTACTTTAAGAAAAAGAATTTATGAACACATGTACGATATTAGTAAAGGAAAATAATCCAATGCCTTTTATAAACATTCTTTAGGGTGTAGGAACATGAATATTAAATTTGCAGCTATAGAGCAAGTAATGATAGATCCAAGGGGGGGGGGCAACTGGGAATCTAGAGTGGAGTTTAGGGAGTTATTTTGGCAGTTGAAAACTGATGCCAGTAGACCCCCAGGTCTTAATGATAACATTAGTATTCACAGTGTCTTGAAATTAAGACAAGCAAAACTGTAAGTTATTATAGGAAAGGTTATCAAACATATTGGAAGAAATTTGGTAACCAAATTTTATAGGAAGGGTAATTAGAATTGTATACTATTACTATGAACTTCCTTATTGGCTACGGATTTCCCTTTTTTCTTCTTTTTTCTTTTTCCTTTCCTCTTTCTATTATATACACATGTATATGGATTTTCCATTTAATAATGTTTAACATTTTTTTAGTTGTCAACATTTATTGAGCGATTATTGCAATTTATGAACATTAAGGGTTTTAAGTATATTTTTACATTCGTTCATTCTTTGGTTGGGGTTGTTTTTAACATCTGAACAACAACAGTGAATGTTTTTAGTTATGTATCATAAACAAGTAAACTTCCATTTTTTAGAATGTTTAAATTTATGTATTCAGACTTGAATGTAATTGGCATTGTTGTTTACATGTGGTGCATCTAGGGGATGTAAGAGATGCAACAAATCTTTGTAACACTGCTAACATTTGGAGTAGTATATCTTTAATATTATTATGGGTAAACATAATGAGCCAATTATTCAATGAATTCAATTTGGATGGCATATATAAGTATGGCAGTTTTTTAAGTATGGTTGTTCTGAGGAAACTTTGTATTGAACAAAGTGAAAGCGCTCTCAACTTTTATTATTTCTTTTTGTGGGCTGATTTGGCTAACGCTTTTATCCAAATAAAGAAGTTTTTTTGAACATTATTTGCTGGTTCCTGTGCCCGTTTTACCTTGGATTTTGTTTTTTATCAGTTTGGGATTGTTCGCATTTTCATTTCTTTGCTTTCTCCATTAGCTTGATAAGATCATGCAAAACATTAATGCGCTAGGAATAGTACAGCAACAGTACCTGTTTTAGCTTGCCAGTGTTTGTTTGCTGTTATTGTGATAGCACCTCCCATTCTTTATGCCACTATCCATTTTTATGTCTTCTTCAGTAACAATGTCTTTCTATTTATCAGTACAGTGACAAATGTTGCTTTGGGGTCCTTTTAAAATACTGTAATTTGCTCCCATAATGCCATAAAATTCAAAGTAACATGTTACATCAACACTTAGGAATATATGCTTCCTCTTCCTGTATGGATTACTATGCATTGCACAACATAATGCTACTTTCACTGTCTTCAGCACAATAGAGCTACAGGTTGAACAATGCAGCTACAATGTATTTATCCTTAAGTAGTGAAATTACTTGTGGCAGCAACCTGAAACCAAAATCATAGTTATTCTCTTCCTCGCCAACAAATGCCTACTTGTTTTTATTTTTCTAATTAATAGTATAGCAAATATTACTTTCTAGATTTACTTTAGAATGCTGCATTGTGATTCTCAATCATCATCAATTTGCAAATAAAAGTATTAAAAGTTTCACTCAGAAAAATACATGCTCCATCCCTGGATTGTGAAAAGTGATCATATGCGTTCAAGGTCTCTTGTATAAATACAGTTATACTACAGGTTTCTATTTGCATAATGCATTTATTGTAATCACTACATGCCGTTTTGAAAAACCTAACTTTTTTCAATTAATTAATTACAGAATGGCAGCATGTCTCCCCATTACACTGTGAATTTATTTATCTGTTTACTCATATTTGATTACTGGGAAAGTCTGACTCATTAGGTGCTCATTCTCAGTGGAGGCTTGGGGATAAATGTTCTAAAGTATTACAAAAACATTTTAAGAACAATAATTTTAAAATCTTCAAAGATAACACAAAAACATCTAGAATTTAAATAATTATAGAAAAATTATGTAAAATGTGAAAACATTGGTTAAGAATAGTTACAGCTTATATAACAATAATTTACCATTTACTGACATTTTAGACATTTTATAGAGAAATTAAAGGTATGTTAGTATAATACAAAAAGGAGTTGCAATATGAAGTGAGAAAAAAAGACAGGGTTGTGGCATGTTTAGAAAGGGAACTAAACAATTTTCCCATCTCGGCATCTATTTAACCACAACACTTTTTCTTAGCATGGTAAAAGCCAGGGGCAGCTCGTGATATAGGACTGCAGGACTGCAGCCCTCCCACCTAGAAAACAAATACAAATAAAGCTAAGAACCAATGTAATTCCCAGAAGTCTGCGCATGCACGCATGCTCTAGATACACGGGAACACTCTCAGACTGCTTTCTCAGTAGTCTAGATAGGGGGAAAGGCATCTCAGCCCCCAAGATGCCCAGCAGTCTGTGTGGTGGTGACATCACAGAATGGAGGCACTCCAGACTGCAGCAGCAGCAGACTGGACCAATCAAGATGCAGCTAATGAGGTGCTCTGGACCAATCGCGAGGAGGATTTGGACTGTTTGGATATCTAAGGTTGCTCAGTGGCAGCAAAGTGACTGTTTGGATATCGGCGGTGGCATGGTGAGCAGTTATCTAGGCAAAGGGTGGATTTGGCTTGTCAGCCAGGTGTGTGTGTGTGAAATACCCAAGTTGCTATATACTGGTGGCTAGAGCAAACTCATGGTGGTGTGGTAGGGAATACCTCAGGCTTGAACCCTGTACCTTGTATGCAGGTGGCAAAGGCCTGAATTCCCTACCCACCACCATTTGTACAATATTTGCAGATTTTTGCCTCATATTTGATTTGTTCTGTACCTCATAATATCTGTGGTTTCTAAATATTCAAATGCTTAAATATTTGATGGTGCAGTGGTAGCATTGTTGCCTCACAGCTGCAGGTTCTCCAGTTTGATTCTTGGCTGGGTTGCCTTCTGTGTGGGGTCTGCATCTTCTCCCTGTGTTTGTGTGGGTTTGCTTTTATGTTCTCCCATGTTACAAAGACATGTGTCTACATTACTTCTTCCTGGGCCTCTGCTGAAAATTGTTTTTTTTTGTTTCAAGTCAGACTGTCCTGGTTAACAAATGTTAAATAAAATTGACAGGCATTTGAATTTCAGACTTCAGGTTTCTGAATGTGCAAGTCCTTAAATATTTGATGGTGCAGTGGTAGCATTGCTTCCTCACAGCTATAGGTTCTCTGGTTTGATTCTTGGCTGGGGTGCCTTCTGTGTGGAGTCTGCATCTCCTCCCTGTGTTTGTGTGGATTTGCTCTGGTGTCCTGCCATTTTACAAAGACATGTCTGCAGTATTTCTCCCTGGGCCTCTGCTGAAAATAGTTTTTGTTCCGTTTGTTCTGTCAGACTTTCCTGGTTAACAAATGTTAAATAAGTAAAACTGACAGGCATTTGAATTTCAGACTTCATATTCTTCAGAAAATACATAGTAACACAAAACCTTTTATTGTAGCTATTTTCTAAGTTTATAAGATGAATATTTGAAATTTATCCCTATTTTTGGGACTATATTCCCCCATGATTGGCTTCGTCCAGGTTTTTTGTGCTAAGGTTGACAGCTATGGTAAGAACTAAATTCACTGAATATGTTTGAGGGCTGTATTCCCTCATTACTGGGTTTGTCCAGGTGTTTTGTGCTAAGAGGTTGACCGCTATGGTGAGAACTGAATTCATTAAATGATAGCCATTTAAGTTTCAGTCTTCCTCTCTTTCACAAAGCAGCTGATTTGGAGTAATGGTATGTTGCTCTGACTGTTTTGCACAGGGGGACCTTGTCATTAAAATGTATGGTGGTAACACAGCATTTTATTCTAGCAACTTTCCAAGATTATACAAGCAAAGTTTAATGTGTCCCTGGTTTTTGGGCTTTTGAGCCCCCCCCACCCAATATATGTTGGCTTTTTTCAGATTTCTTGTGCTGTGAAGTTGAGATGCAGTTGAGTATTGAATAGATTTTACAAGGAGCTGAGAGCTGCAGGGGAAGATAAGTTTAGTGCTGCTTATGCTGAGTCTGCTTGCATTGTTAATAGCACAACAGGTTGTGTACTTGCTTACAATGCAGAAGGCAGTGGGCTCTACTCCCACAAGCGATGGATGCTGCTGTAATAAGAATGTCCTCTTTGGCAAAGATACTAACTATGATCCTGTTATCAGTTTGCCATCCATTTCCTATTGCAATAATACTAGCTTATCATTTTTTTAATGTAATATAGGCAATTTATTCCTCAGGGGCAACAGACACTTTATTTTTCGATGAAACCATGAAATATAAAGGTGTTTGCTAGCAGCAACCTCTTCATTAGTTACAGATTTCTTTAATGTGGAATTATTTAGATGACTTTTACTTCTTCAGAGATTGTGCATATTTACTGATAATGGTGGACTGTAGAAGTTTGAGTAGACTTTTATGATGGAAATGTTCTGAACTAGGCAGTTTTGTCATTATTGGTGCATGCATTTTGTTTCATTATTTACTGGAAAAATGTTTTGAATTGGGCAGTTTTGTCATTATTGGTGCATGCGTTTTGTTTCATTGTTTACTGGAAAAATGTTCAAAACAATAAATTTAAAATGCCCTCTAACAACTGTACTGTATTGTACAAGGAATATAATTTAGCACAATCAGGAAGGTGTATCAAAAAGCACATGTATGTTTCATGTGCAAGGGGCCTATGATTTGAAAACAGCCCATAGTTAATCTTTATCTGCCACTGGCAAAATGTATTTTCTTTGAATGTGGGTTTCAATGCTGTTTCAATGAATGTGAGTTTCAAGGGCAGAGAAGTTTTAATGTTAAGTCTGTTTTCATTGTGAGACTGCATTGCTTTGCTTAACAGATTTCTTAAGTGTTTGTGCTGTAAAATGCAAAATAAAACTTTCAAATGAAGTCTAAATCATAATAGAAGTAAAGCAGTATGTACATTAGTGTTTATGGTAAATGGAGTGAAATAGCCAAGTAATGGATCATTGGAATGGCTGCAGGGGGGAGGCTCCATTCGACCATGATTTTGTGAGGGGGAAGGGCAGCAAACTCAAAGACAGCCCCAGCTGAACTATACCTCCCAACTGTCCAGATTTTCACAGAATTGATAGATTTTTGTTTCTTATTTTTGGTTTGTTTCTCATAAAAATTGTGGTTTTCTGGCAAATCATTTAGGAATTAAGTCACTAAATAATGACAGACACTGAGTTTCAGACTTCATAACCTTCAGACAAATGCATGCTAAAGTAAGACCTATTATTCTATCAACTGTCTCAGTTTATACAAGAGCAATTTTTAGTACTGTTTATATGTTCTCCCAATATATTTGGTCTTGTCCATTTATTGCATTAACAGGTTGAGAGGTACATGCAAATAAATTGCTTTATAGAATTAGGCATAGCCAAACCTCTCAACTGTCCCTAATTTTGGCTCAAAATGTTGCTCTTCCCCTAATAATCCCTATGCAAAATAACAATTTTGGAAGAAAACATGGAGGGTTTACAATTAAGAAATAACTGTAATAATCAGAGTTATAGATTACTTTTATTTCAGAAATGCATGTAGATTCTTTTATTTTGTCAGCTGCTCAAGTTAGCAGTACTAATATTAAAAAAGTGTCCCTTCTTTGACAGGTTCCCAGCTGTATTGTGTGGCTATTTTATATTTTTGCATCACATTTTTGGTCCATTTTTCATAAAATTGTGTTTTTTTTGGCAAATTAGTGGCAAATCATTAAAGACTGAAGTTAGAAAATAATGACATACATTTGAGTTTCAGATTTCATACCCTTCAGAAAATTCATACTAACGCAATACCTACTATTCTATTATCTTTCTAAGTTTATAAGAGCAATATTTAAAAATTGTCCTTATTTTTGGGCCTTTGTCCTACTTCTATGTATGGCTTTGTCCAGATTTCTTGCTCTGAAGTTGAGAGGTATGACAAATGTGTCAGGGCCATCACAGTCAGCCAGAGACATTTCAAATTGTGACATGCTTGTTGCACCCCACTCCCCCATGTAGTGACTCTGGATGTGTCCAAGCAAGGCAAGGAGCAGTTATGCAGTGTAAATGTGCAGAGTATCCCCCCATCCAAGGTAGACACAAGTACTATAGTGGCTTTTCATCTGTCATTGGTCTGGTTTCTGTCATATTTTTGTACTGTTGATTTATGCTTATTACTCAGAAATTGCCTGTTGCTCTGTGTTTAAGTAGCAATGCTTTAATGACCATCAGGTAAGCTTGTCTGAGATCGTAAGATGCAAGTAAGCTTTAATAAGCATACTGTTAATGAATTGCCAGCACTGAAAGTCTTTCTGTTGTTGCCATGCAGAGAATACTTATCTAGATAATGTATAAGCCTTGGGTATTGAAATGCATATGGCAGTATTTGTAATAAAGGACAGGATTACATTATTTTAAGAAGCTCATTACACTTTTTGGAGACTTCCAGACATCTCTGCAGGCTTTACCCATAAACTAAACAGAATGCCAATCTATCATGTGTGGTCCAAAACCTGTATAGTAATCCTTTAAGCAATGAATCTTGAGCTTGTTTCTTGTTTCCTTTTCATTTTTTACTTTGATCATGTTTTCCCCATGAAACAAGTAGATAGTTGTCAAACATCAGGTCTTAAGAAACATTTTTACAAGTGGGGGCATCACAGAGATTGCTACTTTCAGCATGTTACTTGGTACTTTAATAAAGCTGAATATAAATTATAATTAGAACTGCAGTGCAAGGAGAAGTTGTTTGAATTGAGTGTTGCTTGTTTTTCTTATACTTGATTTTGACTGGCATTCCAGTAATGTATTTAAAAAGTAATTTATTTTGTCATGCCTCACAACCTTTTTGTTTCCATCTAGATATTAAGTAAACTGTCATGCAACCAATGCATTGAAATATTTTTATTCTTCTACACTTAATTTTGTCTTGATTGGACTCTCATAATGACGGTTTGGCACCCAGGGCAGCGTATTTAATTAAAGTTAGTTTTTGTGGTTTTGAGCATAGCTCCTCCCCTTTGTAGTTGGCCGCACCCCTTTCCATTGACCCCAACCATTCAGCTTGTCTCCTGCAGCCTCCCCCTTTGATTTGAAGTCATCAGCCGCCACTGGTAAAAGAATACAACATACTAGCATAATTAGGCAATCTTTTCAGACTAATACTATATGTCATTACTGCTATGCAAGGTAATTGCAATGCTAGTGAAGTGGCATTTCTAGTACCTATATTTTGATTTCCATAGTCATTTTAAAATGTTGTATATTACAGTCCCATTATCATCACGTGCAATATAATTCCTCACCACACCACTTGGAAAAATATTTTCCTTCCCTCTGTGCAATAATATTTATTGTGCAAAATGGTGCTACTTTCACTGTATTTTGCAAAACATAGCTGAGGCAAAGATTACTATTAATGGAGGACATTTAGTAAAACCTCTATATGCTGTTTTACAGACACCCCAAAACCAGCAGCACAGCATACTGTTTATGATTAATGCATAGTGCTATGTTATCTCCCTGTTGCACATTACACTAAACATGTTTTCAATACTTCAATACCAAATGTTACTTCCTTGAATCATTTGAATTACTGAATCATGTTTCTCTGTTTTCATGAAATGCAGATGAATCTCTCAAGCTCCATTGTATTAATATATAAATGCATGCATATATATATATATATATATATATATATATATATACACACATACATACATACTACCTACATTTATCTTTTGGTTACCATGTTAGGTTCTACTAGCTTTTTGGAGGAGAGAATGAAAGCAATGTTCATATTGGCTAAGGGAAATCTGGCAAAGAACAGTTTTAGGTTTGACTATATACAAATTAATGGCGCAAGTAAGGTTGATAAAAATAATGTGACTGACATAAATAAGAGCAATGCTGAACAAAAATAAAAATTAAATCTTATATGATGATATTAATGGGAATTTTCTTGATGAAAGTATTATTGTGGAAATGAATATGAGTGGAATGTAAAGGGATGGCACAGAGTATGATACTACATTGTTAGTAATTGATACCATAAGTAGAGATAAAGTGCAATATAATACATTTTAGGTGTTGGAAACATAAGGAATTTATGGGCAAACAGTTACCTGATGAGAAAGAATGAATGCTTAAATGTTAATGAGGAAAAGATAAAATGAAGGAAAAGGAGAAGAAAACTGGGAAAATAAAAAAAAAAACATAAAGGATAAATTGCTTGTTGGTTCTTTTAATGCTGATAGCTTAAACTTACTTAAGGAAGGTTTTGACAGTAAATGGAGTGATAAATAGAAAACAGTATTATTTATTAGTTTAGAAAAAAGATAACTTCAGGCTTTGTGGGAGGAAAGTTTTGTAGAATTTGATACAAATGTGTGTTGTTTGCAAAATGAATCTCCAAGGAAAGGCTGCACAAATACATGTTGGCAACTTACATGCTTCTTCTGTCCATGAGGGCCACTGGAGCTAAGCAAGGTTTGAGTCTGTAGTTACCCATCAAATTGTCCAAGTTACATTTGAATTGAGCAACAGAAGTACTCATGTGTAAGGGAAGCTGTTCCATATATGTAGTTTTCTCTTTGATACATACCTATACCTCCAGCATGTTAGTTTAACCTTGCAAAGGCTATGTTTATATTGCAAATAGGAAGCATGATCATACCTCTCTGATTCCTAGATTTTTGCAGAATGTCCAGAATTTTGCCTCATATTTTTGGCCCATTCTTCATAAAATTATGTTTTCTAGTAAATTGTTGGCAAATTATTGAAGATTTAAGTCAGAAGATAATGACAGACATTTGAGTCTCAGACTTCATACCCTTCAGAAAATGCATGCTAATACAAAACCTGCTGTTCTACTTCCTATGTTTATAAGAACAATATTTAATATTGTCCCTTTTTTTGGGCCTTTGTCTCCCCATTATTTATGGCTTTGTCCAGATTTCTTGATCTAAGAGTTTGAGAAGACTGAGTATGATGCTGGATAATATTACAGTAAAAAAGAGATATTTACAGTTATTTTGTCCTGTACTTTACCTACGATTGTAGAGAGTGGGGAGTGTTTGATGATATTAAGGCATTTAAGTATACATAAGGGTATAGTAATGGAACACGATTTTAATTGCAATTTGCATAAGATTGAGTGAAAAATATGGCTATTAAATTGTCAGTATTGATTAACTCATTAGCACCTATAAGGTATGAAATGTTACAACTCTAGCAGCCTACACAAATCTTGCATTACAGAACATTTTCTGAAAAAGAAACTTAAGAACTTGAGATAAATAACTGTGGACATTTTGTTATCAATAAAAACTATTATTACTGATAACATTGCTATTTATACAGTTTTAAGTCTTCTTTACAGCAATCATGGTCAGTACATTTTAGTCTCTCTCATAAGTTGTAATATAATGCACACAACCCCCAAATTATATTTTTGTAAACTTTCACAAACAAATTTTCATATCTTGAAAACTGTACAACCTAAGTATATATTGTTAGGTCATTTCTGATAACCAGACATAAGCTTTCACATGACAACAAGAAATTCCTCTATAAGTGCATGTTTACTGAGATATTTGCAGAAGTGGGAAAACATATGCTTAATTAGTAAAACAAATAATAGTGGCTATCTCTCAAGATGTGCAACTTAGGGAGGGGCATGGCCAAGATGTGCTCTGAATAGCAGCAGTTTTTTCAGCTCTGTCAGTTCAATATTTGTATGACAGGATTTTTTTGACAAAAACTATCCTAGAAATGTTTTTTCTTCACTAATAGATTCTACTAAATAGAATCTAGGAGTGTATATAACATTTTTAAAGATTTTTTTTTTTTTCCTGTCAGAAATAAACTTGATAATTTCTGTCTTCACTGGTCTTCAGAAGGAGCTCTCCTAAAGCTAACCATTAAGAAACATTCCTCAAAAAGGAACTACAGTCTCTACTCTAATATCCAGGAATTGTCAGTGAGAATTGACAAAATGGACATAAAACTAGATAATTTCAAGGAGAAATGCTCCAGACAAATGGAAATTATACATGAAGATCTCAAAAAGAAAACACAAATCTCAGGAATCGAACACTCTCTGAATGATATGGACTGCAGGTTACAAGAAGGAGAAAACAACATAGCACTTTTATTAAAACAAAATACATTACTTCAATCAAAAGTGGATGATTTAGAAAACTGGTCATGCAGAAACAACATCAGAATTTTTGGATTACCTGATAACATAGAAGGTAACAACTTGACAAATTTTTTAACATCTTGGCTACATTAAGTCCTGTATCTCCCTGAAGCTTTATCCTATGGTATTGAAAGGGCGCACAGATCTAGTATCATCTAAAACAAGTAAGAACAATTCTTTTAAGTTAGTGATTATGAGATTTCTGTCTTCACATGATAAAGAAATGATTTTAAAAACAGCATGGGTTAAAGCCCCCATTAAAATAAATGATGACATTATTTGTTTTGACAATGATTACTCACCATTAGTCATGGCTAAAAGAAAACTTTTTGTTGCCCTTAATAAAAGAACTTAAAAAAATGTCAAATAAAAATGCATATGTTGTTCCCTGCAGGACTGAAAATCTTTTTACAAGATGATTCCAGAACATTTGAAGACATGGATACTGCTCTCTCATTTATTAGAACAAAGAAACTTCTTGATAAAATGGAACAGGCCAATGCAAGCTTAAAAAGACTAGTAGAAAATGGTACTTGGAAAACTTCTGAAAAGAAAAAGGTGAAAAAATGAACAATTATCTGTCTTTTTATTTTATGTTGCTTCTCAGTTGCTTAATGTAAGTTATAAATAGTCTTCCGGTTACTTCTTTTATAACACAGACTCATGGACTTAAAGTGGAGAGCAAATGGTGTTCTTTTGTGTTTAAAATGGGAATAGAAAAAGAAAGCTGGCGATGTTCAAAGAATTATTTGCTTAATGTAGTGGTTCAATTTTGACTTGTTATTCATCTAGATTAACTATTTATAAATATTGTAATATGGTTTGATAGTTAGTATAGACTTTTATATAAGGGACTTATCAGTGCTTCTGTTTCAGCACTTGAATGACAGAGGGGCTTTATCCAAGCTTGGGAAAATGCTAGTTTATATAGTAGTTCGCTTTTCACATTATATTTTTACATTATAAATTTGTATGTTCATTTATGTGGTTTAATTCTTAATTCAGTGATGTTATATGGTGACTTGCTAATGCACATATTTTGGTGCTTGGGTGGCAAGATGGCTTTCTCCAAGCTTTCTGCAGCAGCACGAGCCATACTGGTGTTCAAAAACATTTAAAATACTTACAGTTTCTCACTATGGCTTTTAAGCTTCCTTTTTCTACACTTTGAGCTCGTGAGACTTTATTTTGAACCATTAAATGACTGCATCACTTCTTTAGGCATCATTAGTGCGTGACAAAATGTAACATAAACTTTGAACTCTGAACTCTGAATGTCACACAACCGGGATGGAATGTTGAAATGCTGATGAAAATCCAAACAGATTTAGGGCCATTTAAAAGGACTTAATCTCTATTAACATCAGAAGCAACAGTATCTTAATTACAAGAATAGGTAAACTAATACAGACTTACGTGATTTTGTTTTATGGTGTTAAAAATGGTATAACTATTGACACAATATCCTGAACATCTTGCAGTGTGTCACAGCATATCTTTTGCTTTTCTTCATATAGGTTCATAGGTAGGTACTAAGCTATTGGCCCTAGGGCCTATATAAGCCTAGCCAAACGGTACCCTGGCTTTTGCCACCCAAGAAAATTATTTTCCTTTGCCCCTATCAAGCAGAGCCACAGAAGTGATCCACGGGGTGAATTTCCTATCTCCCATCCAATCATCAAGATTTTTCTTGAAGAGTGCTAATGAGAAGCTTTGTTTGATATAGATAGGTAGTTTGTTCCAGAGTATGGGAAGTCTCTGAGACAGGAATGGATTTAATACATTAGTATATTGATATATTGATATATTACAAATTACTTCTAAATTAGCCATCTTTAAATATTGAGTTAAGTAGAGACATTTGCTATTATTGCAAGCATTTTTAACTGTGATTGATTTATTCCTCATTAGTTCAAGCAGAGCATTGAATTTTGCTATTACCGTCATTTAATTGTGCAGTTTGATTAATATACACAAACTTAATAGAATTTAATTACAAAAATAGATTATTGCATCAAATAATACAATGCCTTATTAAATGTATTTTGGTATACATTATCACAGTATGACATACAGGTCCTCGGTTTATACTATATATTATTGGTTTGTATAGTCTAACTCTAAATCTGTGGGCCATAATATAGTTATTTTGTCAGTGAAGTCAAAAGCTTAATGATACTTACCATAAGATATATAAAACTTTTAGATACCTAATATTTGTTTTCCTATGTCTACATTAATCTGTTTTACCCATAGTATTTATCTTTTACTTCTGTGCTTGTACATATTTAAAACAATTCCTTTTTATTTAGTTAGGGCTCATACTAGATTGTACATAGTGTAGTAAGGTATATTCCTCATTTGAAATCAGAGCACTAGAGTATATGCAAGTGCTTTCATATAACATTTTCAGACCACAATTTTATTTAACACTAATCACATTATATTCCTGTTATTTGAACAATATGTTATATTGGTATCGTCAATAATATATTTTATACTTGATTGACATTAATATAAGTAAATATTTATGAAAGTATTTAATATAGTACATACAATGAGAAGTACTGAAAAGGATGTGTGGAAATATAGCTTACATTCATTGGAAATTTCTAATTGTATATTACAATATATTACAATATATTAGCTAAGCATAATTATGGTAGTTTAAGGTAGTTTCCTTAAGTTACAATTACTATCTGATAACTACTTTTTGGTTTATAAATGTTATTGAGTTTGCTTTGCCTATTGAAATATTATTATTATACTGTTTACATAGATTAATTAATTTGTTTGATCTTAATGCAAAATGATTCAATATATAAAATCCTTGTCAGAGTTACTTAAATATTTATATAAACATACAAAGTAAGATAATTATACTTAAACTGGGTTTTATTTAGAAGGTTAGTGTATTATAAAGGTGATGAGAATTTCTGTTGTACACATATAAACACATTAAAAGATACTATCTATGTTGGCAGTATATGTCAGACTCCCAACCAGTCATGAGTGGAGACCCACAGTGTTCGGTCCTGGGTCCTCTCCTGTTTTATATATACTTCTCTGAAGTCCAGACCAACATGAAAGAACTCTGGCTGACAAGGTTTGCAAACAATTGCCAAGTTGGGAGCTATTATTAACTCCCCAAGTGATGTTGACATACTAAAGAAAGGCCTCACTGAGACCAATAACTGGTGTCAGAACCATGGCCTTAAGCTCAATGCCAAAAAATGTGTCATCATCCCCTTTGGGAAAAACCCAGTTCCCATGAATTACCACGTTAATGGTAGTCCACTGAACACAGAAGGCATTATAAGAGATCTGGGAACACAGGTTGACAGCAACCTCTCTTTTGACTACCACATTGGCACTGTGGTCAGAAAGTCCTTCTATGTGGCACATCTCATTACTAAGGGTTTTGCATCAAGGAAGAGAGAGATCATTGTCTCCCTCTACTCTTCCCTCATTAGGCCAATCATTGAGTACAAGGCCCCATTTGGCATGTACCTCACTAAACACCTGCAACAACTGGAGAGGCCACAAAAGTACCTCACAAAGAGGATCCTAAGCCTTAAACATTTCTCCTATATGGATAGGCTCAAAAGAATCCAACTATTCTCTGTCTCATATTACCTACTTAGAGGCAATCTCTGCTTGACTTACACAGCCATGTCTGACCCAGCTCTGTTAGAAATTCTACATCTAAAGAAATCCCAATTCCTCTGCACCACACACTCCAGAGACCTCAACCTCATTACCACAATCAACAGAGCATGCTGGAGGGACAGGTTCATAACCCAGAGACTACCCATGCTATGGAATAGACTTCCCATACATGTCAAACAGAGCACCTTGCTGTCCCTCTTCAAGAGAAATCTTGATGAGTGGATGGGAAATAGAAAATTCACCCCGGTGATCACTCTAGTTGCTTTACTCGACAGATGCACTGGGAACTAAGTTCAGGTGGTATGACGCCAGGGTAATCCTATGGGCTAGGCTTGTAAAGGCTCCAGGGCCATTAGCCTAGTACACACCTATGAACCTCTGAACCTATGTTGGCAGTACTTGATTAGTTATTGCTGTTAGGTCGGTGGTTAATTTGAGTAGTCTATGCTAATCAAATTAGGAGTTTGTAACTCTAGAAAGGGTGTGGGTAAAGTTAATTTTTTACATTTATATACTCATTGGTTATTTCAATCTTCACAGACATTCACTATATCTTTGTGTTTAAAAATATTACTGATTGATCATCATTTGATTTTTTTGTTTCCTATCAATTATCTTGTATATGATGGTATTCCTCATGTGTCATTATATATGTAAAGTATTATTGGTCAGCTTAAATTCAAACCACATAAACAATTATATATGTTTCTTCTGAAAGGCATCTCAATTAATATTAATGGTTTAAATAATCCTTGTAAGAGGGGAAGTTTATTCAGATACCTTAAATTACATAAATCACATCTAGTTTTCTTTTTTACAAGAAACACACTTAATATCTGATGATATAACCAAACTTAATACCAAATCTTATACTGTAATATCAAGTTCAGAACACTATCTATTAGAGGAGTAGCCATATTATGAAGCAAAATAATAGCTTCCCTAAGATAATAGAGGTATATAACGATGATAAAGGAATGTTTTGCTCTATTACAATAGAGCTAATTAAAAAAAATATTCACACTTATAAATATTTGTTGGCTAGCAGGTATTGGCATGATTACAGTCAAACAACATTTAAATCAGATTGTCAACATATTTAAAGGTAATATTATAATAGCAGGGGATTTTAACTGTATATTAAATGACACAGGCACTAATAATAAAGGTAAAATGAGGATTTCTGCTTCACCTAAATTGTTAAGGGATTTTTTTGATTTATATCTTTTGAAAATATCAATAATTTTGCTGAATCGAACTCATTATTTTATACCTTCTCCTCTCATAGACATAATACTCATTCTAGAATAGAGTTCTTGTATCTAACGAATTGACTAATAGTTTGTCAAAAACAAAGTTTATATCCTGCCCTTTATCCGATCACAATTCTATAACCTTTGAGTTAATAATTAAAACAACCCATAATGTTCAGATTAAACGAATCCTTGCATACATCACAAAACTAAAAGACTTTAAAGAACTCCTTCTATCAGAAATTCAAGACTTTATTACTCTAAATAACACTCCCTCAGCTTTTGTCCCCCACCTTGCCTCCGTGGACATCTGTATGTCATATGGCTCCACTGGTTGTATTCAAAACATTTAGTCCTAGGTCCTGGCTGTGTACCTGGACTAGTGGCTTCCCCTGCTACTGGCAGATTCTGATGGGGCAGTCTGTGCTGCAGAACATGGGTTCCTTTAGACCCATGTGCAGTACTGAGGGTCCCTTTCCTGTGCAGGGATGCTCTTCTTGCTAGGTATAGGTCTCCCGTCTTCTCCAACTCATCTGAAGTAGGATGTTGTCTATCAGCTAACCAGATCCTCATGTCCTCAGGCAAAGTACTAAGGGCTTGTTCCCTCACCAGAAGGTCTGCCAGCCCTTCAAAAGTGGTTACCTGACATCCACTCACCCACCTATGAAAATAAGTGCTCAGTTCAGCAACATATTCACACACACTTTCATCTGCCTTGCGTCTATGCTCACAAAACTTTTTTCTAAATGTTTCAGGTGTTAGTTTAAAAAATTATAACAAGCAGTTCTTAACAGTAGTATAATCAAAACATTCCTAATCAGAAATTTTAGACAACACAGTTACAGCTTTACCATTGAGTAAGGATGCCAGGAACTGTACCCAGAGCCTTTGGTCAACATCATATTGTTTACATACCCTCTCAAACATTTGAATGAAACTATCAAAATTATCTCCCTATTTAAACTACAGAAGAAAGTTACTGACCTTTTGTGCTTCTAGGATCCAGTTACTCCCTTCCCCATTATCTCCATGACTCTGGCAAAGAGTCAGCATCTCCTTTTTGTGTTGCCTCTGCTGTTCCTTTTCCACAGCTTCCATTTCCAAACACCTGGCCTCCAACTCAAGTCTGTTTAGCTCCAGATGGATTTTTAAGTCCTCTGCACAAAGGTTGAGCTGTCCATTTCCTGAGTGTTGTACATCTCCACGGCCCATTTGACCATCTTCTTGGTTGCTGTTTTCTGATGCAGCTGTGAGCAAAGCTGCAATCATGTCAGCCTTAGTCAGGTTTCCATGCACCAGTCCCCTAGCCTGGCACATCTCAGCCAGCTGGCTCCTTGTCAGCTTTCTGTACTCCTTTGCTGACATGCTGCCTGCTCTCCCTGACTAAATAAGCTAACAAAAGAAATAAAACAATTGTGATCTGAACTCTAAGTATTTATGCATGGCTGATTTAGAGTATGAAACCACCTTCAGAGATCATTGTACACAAGCTACAGGAATTCACTGTCCACACCACTACAAGCCAATTAGTATTTGCCAACCAATTAATATGTGGTGCGGCTATCCCACCACTGCCAAACAATTAATATGTGATGCCTGTGCACTTGCCCAGCAATCAAAGAACCTCAGTCCTCACACCGGTGAGGGGTGTCCATATAGAGAAAGGATAATAAATATGCACAAAGTAAAGTACAGTGTCCCTTAAGAGTACACAGAGATCATAGTCAGACTGGGGCTGTTTTTTTCCTTTCTCTCCAGATCCACAAAAAGACTGCCCACTGGCACAGATATAGGGTATAGATCTCAGCCTAGTAGGCAAGCTAAAACCTCCAGCACCCTCTCTGTCCAACCAGTGCTTCGTGTCCCTGCATAAGTAGCTGACACACACACACACACACACACACACACACACACACACACACACACACACACACACACACATGCACACATGCACACCCACACGCACACACTTTGAGATAAGAGTTATATACAACCACACAGACACTCCTGGGGAAGGCTGGCACAGGTTCTCCAGCTGTGCCCCTTTTACCCAGACTATATGGTAGTACCACTTGCCACCACCCACTAATATTTATCAGCTACTAAAAGGCCCTTATGAAAGGATGTCCATTTATAATGTGCAATATTATTATCCAAATGCTAAGTGTGACTGAACAGCAAGCTATTGGAGTAGCTTTGTACAATATCACTAAATACATGCAATGTACTCTTACTGCTTACATTATCTCTACACAAAACAGCCACAATTGAAAAGTTTAAAAATATTTAATACTACATAATCAAAACTCAAGACAATACTTCTTCCTACACTGTGCTAGTCTAGAGTCCAGAGATCACACAGAAATACTTAAAATAATACAATAGAAATGTTCTGACATCAATACAGAAAAAAACTAATCTAATTGTCCTAGTTCCTAGCTATATCTAAGAGAAAACACAGTTCTAAAATAAACTTACATATAGAACACAGCAAAGGGCTAGTGAGTTGGATGTTCTCAAGAAAAATGCTAAATGCCCTCATTCTTTCTAGCCTTAAATTGATAACACAGTACCATTGATTCATTTCAGATAACATCATTTCTTTCTGGTTCCCAGGCTAGCAGAAACTCAGAGGTTAATAGCCCTTTTGATCATGCAGCTGGTGAGGAAGCCAGAGCAATAAAAGAAATTATATATGTAAATTCTAGCCATTAACTCTGGCCTGAAAACAATAGGCAGAATGACTCCCTCTATACATCTCGGCTCCATGTTTTAGATCAAAACATTTCACAATGCTTGACTTAGCAGTTTAACTACAGAAGAGTGCACTGTTGTTACATTTTATCCAGTTCAACATCAAATACAGTCTTTTCACATTTAAGAGAACAAGCCTGTGGCTTACATTAATATTTACAAATGACAGAATTATCTACAAAATTATATCTAGCTAGGCTGGCAGCCTTCACCTATCTTAACAATGACTGAAGCAGTGTGGAACTGGAGCTCGAGCAAAGAATTTCTTCCAGTAGGAATAAGCAGTAGTAAGGACACACAAATGATGTGACTGGAAGTAACTGAAGGACATTAGCAAATGAACCATGTTATTGGGAACTGATGCACTGAGAAGGAAAATTAACAGAATAAGAGAAAGCTCAGCAAATATTTGACTTGCAGGTTAGGGATTGTTTCCCATAGTGTCAGTGACACAACAGGTAGCATGTGCCTTTGGAGATAAATGCTCAGAAGGCTATGGGTTATACTCCTACTCCAGATGATTTGACTGCTGACACCGTAGTGCCACATGGGGGATGTTGCATTCCTAATTATGTCATCCCTCAGATGAGCTATTAAACTAGGATCTTATGTGCTTATGTTGGTGGCATAGTTCTCATCTGTTGGTCGCAGACTAAAGCAAAACTTTTAGTCCAGAACTTATGTGTTCTATGTCTATCCATTTACCTTCACTTGTATTACACTTCTCTTATATTGTACAAGCTTGCTTCAAGCTGTCCTATGACACTACCCGCTTTTACATATCAAGCATATATACTAGCCTTCCTCCAAACCTTATCATGTCTTCATAAATTTACATATAAGTTTGTCCTAGTCTAACAATTCAAACTTTAATTTTGTCATATTTTTAGACTTCAGACTTTTTTAGCCATTTGTTATTTTTTCTGTTTTATGCAGGTAATTACTTCATCCATATTACCAACTCTTCTCCCTATACCATAATTCACTCTAGTGTGGGCATACAGTATCCCTACATCATCCTTCCTCCTGTCTTCTTAACCTGATTTATTCAAGGCTGATGATCTTCACTTGTAACTCAAGTTATGCAAAATTGAAGCCAAGTAATTATCCACATCATTGTTGTATGTCCTAACAAATGTTTGCCTTGGGATGACAGCATTATTGGAATTATTCAACAGGGTCATCTGTACATTCTTGTTATGCAGATTCACAGTAGTCACCACAGCTGAATACAGATAATATATTGTATTTAACTAACTGTACACATTGTTATGGATTTTATACAGAGAAAACTAACATAAAACTAAAGAAACCCCGGGATTCATGAAGCTTGCACCAGGCACAGGTGTAGCGTAGGCAGAATAACACCAAATATGGCCGTCGAGCGATTCAGGTACGATCCACTTCCACGTGCACTACCGGTGTACGCCAGAACTGCACAGCCCTCGGCATAGGTATGCTAATCACCCCATGCACAGTGTCGCACCATGCAAATGAAGGCATATAGCAATTCATGAAGTGGTGCAGGCGTAGCGTAAGCCCACGGAATTGTAAACCAAAAAACACGGTTTACATTTTCCCAAACAGAACATCGGAGCTATGGAAGTGGACCAGACTCATGTATTACAAAGTTAATATATGCCAATGGCTAAATACACAGCCAATGGCATAAGAAAAGATGCACAACACTTAAAAAACAACATTTAATGTCATGTCCACAGTAACGCACAGTACAACCACAGGACATGTGTGCGCAAACAGGAACACAAAAAAAATATATACAAATGTCATAAAATCGCAATGTAATACAAATCAGGATTTCACCATAATACGCAATGGTAGGCATGGTACACCACAACCAAAATACAAGGGTTGCTAAGGGCCTGCGACAGTATTCGGCACGGTAACTATGAATTAGTAGTCAATGCCATGCAAATGAGGCAGGTAATACTGAATCCCAAACGTACCGCCGGATGAAGGATGTACCATACAGTGCAGCGCTACAACACCGAGGAGTGGCTCAGAGGAGATACATGACATCAGCAGAGGGGTGTGCCACCATAGCAGTAAGCACATTGGAGCAATGGAAATGTGGCCTGGCCATTGCTAAGCAAAGCTGCAGGAAAGGGGTGGGGAGGAAGGTATAGAATCGTTTAGCTGAGAGCACATATGGTGCCCAAAAGCGCATGTGTACAGGGATGAAAACGTGCCCGAAACCCAGTAAGCGGATGCACGCACCATGAACAATAGCACAAACAGGAAGGTCAGGGGAAGAAAAGAAGGAAATGTCAAAGTAGGGTAATTGGAGTACTACTGAGCAATTAACACCAATCAACTCAAGGCGGCTAATCGACGGCAGCTGACAAGTCTGCTCACAGAAACCTGCAAAACAGGATAAGGGAGGCATTGGATTGCAAAGAAAGGAGGGGAGGCATTGGATTGCAAAGACAGGAGATCTGTCATAGCAGAGCAAAGCAAACCTACAGTATACTGGCAATAGAACACATTACGCAAGATAATCCAGGTCTAGGAAAGTACAAATGAAAGCAGGCTGCTGGATGCATGCCAGAAAATGGTAGGTGAAATGTGCAGAAATGTAAAGGGAAGGTCAAGATGTAATCCACGGCAGCCAAATGTAATTCAACACCAAAGGCACCACAATAGTAGTTCCGGTAGTAAAACACATAAGATACCCTGTAGCTACGATCATACATACACACCCTATGACATCATCGGTATTTACAGCACAATAGTATAAAGTGTGAAAGCACCCTACACACACCTGTGTATTCTGAAACACTGCACCATAGGTGTAAACACATGGGGAACTTTTAAAATGTACATGTTGGGAGCTGCCATAGCTGTGATTCATCAGCATGTGTTAGAGACTGATGGTGTTGTGGAGGATGATGCCGACAACCACCACAGGCCCCAGAGGAGCAGAAGAGTGTTCAGACCAAGGGTAACCTACCAGGGGCTACATGACCTGGAGATAGTAGAGCATTACAGGGTGGACAGGGACATCTTACAGCAAATAGTGGAGCTGTGCCGGCCACGCCTGAGAACCAGAAACAACAGAGGGGAACCCATCCCAGTGGACACGAAGGTATGTGTAAGCTTGCGAATACTAGCCACAGGTACCTTTCAAAGGCCAACTGGAGATATAATGGGGATCTCACAGGCATCAGCATCCAGGGTACTACACCATTTCCTGGATGCCATGTTACCACATGCCAATGAGCATATATACTTCTCCGAAACTCAGGAGGAGTTGGCCAGCAATATGTGTCACTTCCACCATGTGGCACACTACCCAGAGGTACTGGGTGCGATAGACTGCATGCACATACATATCAAGTCACCATGCAGTGAGCATGGTAGGCGCTACATAAACTGCAAGGGATTCCACTCCATCAACTACCAGGTTGTGTGCAATGCCCAAGGCATTATCATGGATGTGTGTGCTGGCAGCCCTGGAAGCTACCATGACTCCCATATCTGGCATGCCTCACAGCTGTATCAGGTATTTGTCAGGGGGGACACCCCACATGGCCACCTTGTGGGGGATGCTGGCTATGCACTGGAGCCATGGATGATGACTCCCATCAGAAATGCACACACATCCATGCAAGAACACCATAATGAGGCACACGCACAAACCAGAATCATCATAGAGCATGTGTTTGGGCTGCTGAAATCACGGTTCCGGTGCTTGGACACATCTGGTGGAGCCTTGCAGTACTCTCCAGGTACGTGTGCCCACATCTTCATAGTATGTGCCATGCTACATAATATGATCCTGCGGAAACAGCTGCAGCAGGGACAAAATGGTGAAGACCCTCATAGCCCACCGCAGTTGCCAAGGCCATCACAGGCACAGAGGGATTCAGACCACGAACACACTGTGCCAGTCCCAGTAGGCAGACGGAGGCATGCCCAATATGCCTACGCCTTGGCAAAGAGGGAATGTATAGCACATACTCTGACAGTGAAGGCCCCTACGGACTAACACACGTCTCCACCTGCACACACAGTAAAATGGATGGCACACAAACATGACCACCTGTAAATTGCAATGTATAGGTGGCCCACTGTGTGAATCCTACATAGGCAGCCCTCAAACATTGTACACACAACAGCTATTGGAACACGGAATGTCAACACCTGAACAGTACATGCGCCTATCAGCATATGTTGGTGCTGTGTATTCCCAGGTACATCGGTAGGTACATGCCCGATTGTCAGAGGCCATACACCAAACGGGGCAAACAGTGTCTGCTGTTGCCACAACATCGAGTAACCAACTGTCACTTAGTGGAGCAGAGGCAACCGCGGGAGCACATGTGTGTAAGCACTGTTCTGCACACACTCAGCAGGGATTCCCTGCTGCGTTAATGAGGGGCTCCACATAATGTAATCATGCATGTTGTGTCAAGGCATGGGGTGTACCCATGACAGGTATTCGTCACCCCAACATGCTCCACCTACGGTCGTTTGAAGATGTAGCACAGTATTGTGTGTGGCTCACTGTGATATACATACCCAATGCCGGAGCACATCCAGTAAACATCACATGGACATACCATTAACTGGACTCATCAGTATGTAAACTAACTGAGTTACCTATGTGAGTGCAGTATGGAGTAATAGCCGTAGTATACTTCACATACAATATGACATAACACGTGTACAAATCCCAGATGTCCAAGTGTTAAATGCAGTGACCGTTGTGCATGTTCCCGGTCCCATGTCCTGCAAGGGATGTAATGTAATCCCGAAGGCATGAGTAATGCATTGTCGAATGCAGGTCATCAGATCATGTTTAGCACACGTTAGTGGGAATATGCATTGCCCAGTGCTGGTAAGCAACGTTTAAATATGACTATATGGATATGCGCGAAACAGGGCTAAGCTTCTCTGAATATCGCGCAGATCACGGTCAATGATGTCCAGAACAGGTGAAACCAGCATTATTCACCCCTGTACTAATAGCACCTGCTCTGAAGGGTAAAACAACCACTGCCAGGAGTAGAACACGCAATCATGTATACAATCACCTAACACTATTGCTAGCCAAGATGTACCTACGGTAGGGTTGCCACCTCTTCAAATGACCAATGTGGGACATACGTCAGATGTCTGCAGGCCGACACATACACCCAGCCAGTACGAAAATCAGAACTTCACTGTTTTGCCTAGATAAAAGTTTATTCTTGTAATGTTTTAGTTACTTATTCTGTTTCTTATAACATATAGGTGGTTCAGATACAGAATAACTGTTTTATGCAACTATTACATAAACTATAGGAAATAAGTTTGTCCTAAAATCTCAGGACATTTGTCATGTTTACAAATATTTTGCAGGACACAACTGCCCAAAGAGGGACTGCCACTCACAAAGTGGGAAAGGTGGTAACCCTAACCTATGGCAGGTGTGTAATGTGACAGGTACAGACACAAATGTGCGGAGTCCAGGAAACAGTATACACCGACAAGTACACAATGAAAGGTATAGCTTGCCTGTCACTTACCCTGTCAGATATATATATATATATATATATATATATATATATATATATATATATATATATATATATATATATATATATATATATAAAATACAGATAGAAAGGGTGATAGAGTGATATATGTTGATATATACGGATTCACCGATATCTGCTAATATATTGATAGGTCAATGACATTCATAACACCTTGAAGGTACAAATAAATAGGATACCGCCAACTATGGAATGTGTCACATACCGACACGCGTAACCACGAGGCTGAAAGACTGAAAGAACACAGTACCGGAACAGTAGAACCGCGAGTAATAGTATGACGATATGAAGGGACATTTAGTTACCGCTGCCGGTGTTGCGGTCCACGTAGGTACTGTGTTCAACTTTGTTTGTGAGTGCCGTAGTCTGTGTATGTGTGTGTTGAGGGTGCCGTGTGTGTTTCCGTGTGACTGTAATGTGTGTGTGTGTCCGCATCGTGTGTCTGTTAGTGCCAACTCAGAGGTAGATCATTACGGTAGGTGTGGGTATAGCTAGCCATAGGCATACGGTTACCATCTGTCCCACATTAGGGGGGACAGCCCCTCCCTGGGCAGGTGTGTCCTGACATAAAACATTACAAAGGGCAACTGTCCGAGATTGTAGGACATTATTATGTCCCATATATTATGTAATAGTTGCATGAAATAGTTATGCCTGTATGTAAGAAATGTAAATGTTACATGCAATATGATAAGTAGCCAAAGTCCCACAACAATAGGTATGTATTGAGGATAAAAGTATGTGCTATCCTGTGTACTGACGATGGCTATGTGTCGGCCTGTAAACACCGCTGTGTGTCCCGCAAGTGTACAGCAATGGCCATATGAAAAGGTGGCAACCCATGGCAAAGAGGTTCTGTCACCAACACAACTGCAATGACTGCAAATATCTGGGACAGAAATACACGGGATAGCTGTCATTTAGAAATATCCCTTTACATATCGCTGCAATTCTGGAGGTATGGAAGTATCAACCTTACCTGCATACTATATAGAAACCAATTAACAATGGCCCAATGTAAAATCCCGTAACATAAGTCTATTAACTGATAGCTCTTTAATTAGGGAAGGAGCCCACACACATATATATGGAATATGTAGAAATGCAAGCCCCACAAACCTGTATATGCTATGTACACCCACCGACATCCCCCACACTAGAAACTATAGCAATACAGACTGTAATTACAGCACAAACATCCAGTCAGTCAATTACATCTGCAGAACCGTTAACATACCTTGTGAGAGACACAATTAAAGGCACCATGCAAAATTGTAGCCGTTGTATAATGGAACAAATGGCGATGTTACAGGTTTTGTTTGCAATAGTCCGTTATCAGACGGTTGGGATGACAGGTACACCCACATGTTGAACCACATACTCTAGCCGTCACACACAATCCACGGGGGACATGAATCCAAACTATACTTGTCTCTACACATAGCAGTTGCAATTACACACAACAAAACACAATACAGGCCGTCTCCCCGAAGGTAGGGCAAATGGGCAACGCCCAAGTGCAGAATTCAATTATACCCCACTGTTGCCATGTAATTGGCGAATGGAGTAGCTGCACAGCTGATGTGCAAGTAATTAGTCACTCAGGAACACCAATTGGCGGCAGGAAACCACATGTTACAGGTATCGACGTATATAAGGATGACTTGCCAGACATTCAAACCGTATGCTCATACCATATAACTGTTTAAACAGTGTAAGAGAGATGAAAGTCCTGAATGATAACAAGGTATGTAGAACATTTGATGTAAGTGTATGTATAGCATGTTTTGTATTAATTATGTTAGTGTGAGTATGTATAGCCTGGTTTGCATTAATTAAAAGTGTCCGCAATGCATAAAGTGGGAAAAGGTATTTATGTAGTGATGTCTTGCTGAGCATACTAACGCTTGTAGAAATTGTGCGTCCAGCAGTGGTCCACTAGGTAAACATCACAGACACCACAAGGGATGCTACCTGAGGGCTTTAAACAGAACAATTCCATACCACCTGCCGTCAGTGGTAGGGTATGTCCAACAAGTACGTGCCATAACAGGGGATAGTATATGTTGATATACTGTCACAGTAGGCATGTGTATGGGCATATAACGACAATGACATGTCTAAGGTGGTCCCGCTGTGCAAGTATGCTTTGCATTATGGGATACTATGTAAAATATGTGTAATGTATAGTATTGTAGGTAGATATGTCAGATATGCTACACAGCATAACAGGCATATCATGCATACCAAATGTATCATCTACTGGCATGTACAATAACAGGATACATATGGCTTGTAGTCACGGGACATTGTAATAGCATGATAGCTAATCTAAATGGAAGGGCTACCAAGTAACCATGCACAAAGGACATGTAATAGCTTCACAGGTTCACAGTGGGGTACTATACAGTCTGGCAAGTCTATGTGTAAGCACAACTACAGTGTTCACACCAGTGGCATCTCTCTAGGGTAGTGTCCTTTGAACAGCAGAGCCATGTGTTACCTGCACCTCTGCACAGTACAGCCACTGCAGTGATCCCTGGCATACATGTGTCTCCCATCCACCAAGTGAGGTATCACATGAACAGTGCTACTGAGTGTCCCTGCGTGATGTACATAGGAATCATGTTCCAAAGCATGGTGAGTGTCCTGTTTGGGAATGTAACCCTCCAGCACATCCCACTCATCATTGCGTGTGTGCACATATCCATGAGCATGTTGCTCACAGTGGCTTTTGCTTATGTCGCGTATGTGGAGTATATCCATTAATATTGTTGTGGACATGGGCCCTGTCTGTTCAGCAGAGGCCACCCCTGAGTATGTAGTATGCAAATGTGTACAGACGTGGTGTCCGTAGTTCAGCTGCATACTTTAACTGTCAGAGCTCAATAAACGTCATGGCGTGTTAATGTTGTGGTATGTAAAGCTGTATCTGTTGTGTAAGGTACACCCTAAATGGGGTGTTGTACCCTTGAATGTGTGTAGAAGTCTGGAGTTCAGAAGTACAATGGGTGCCTATGTACCAGTTATACACCCAGTACAGATAAGTGTGGCCACATAGAAGGATACCCATGCCACAGTGACAATATGGTAATCACAGGAGTGGGTGCGACATACGTGTGTACTACGAACATGTACAATGTGACATGTATGTAGGTGACTACCACCTATGTGATAGTCAGTGGGTGAATGGTATAATGCAAAGGTGATGTTCATGCACCTTGTGTCATGCAGCTTGAGGCCATGATATTCATATCAGGCATCCGTCACAGTGACACCCATATGGATGGAGTCAGTATCAGCTGGTGGATCAATCATGGCACTTTGTATGCAGTGGTTTGTAAAGCTAGGCAGAGAAAGTCCCTCTGTGCTAGCCTGTACCTCAGGGAAGCATATACCGAACATGAGGGGCCCTATGACTGAGGACTGTGGTATGCTAAGTGTAACTGAAATGCAGTAGGTACTACGGTATGCTACCCTCATTGTGTGTGTCCTGTCCATGAGCCACGTTGCATAACATCCTGAGACATAGGGTACGATGTGCAGGTGGATGTGTATGTTGTCAATACCAGAATGGAGAATGGTGCTGAAAGGCAATGAGAGGACAATGTAGGCTGTGTGGACCTCCGTACCATCATCAACTACCCTGGTAACTGTATGAAAAGAGTCCACCAGGTGTAGGAGCCATGCTCTGGCCCTAACAAGTCCTACCTGGGTGGCATCAAAGGACCGGAGCCCAACAATGTCTCTGTGAATGACGTCCATGATGATGTGCCCCATAGCCATGCAGAACAGTCCAGTCAGGTGTGTAGGGCAATAGTCCCACTTGTGCATTGTGGCGCCACCTGTGTGGAGTGTGATAACTTTTGCTGTGTGCCATTCAGGGGTCACAATGTCTGATACAAGGCTATTACTGAATATGGTGGCCTATTGGGGAGACATGTTGTTTAGAGGTTTGTGGACATCACAGCCTGGGATTTTGGAAGGAGACACGGGGCCAGTGTACCAGGACATATAGAGTGCAGGTCAGTACTGTGCAGGTGTGACCGCAGTGACACCACAATGTTCCTGCATGGATTGTGGCCCTGTAGTGAGTGACAGAGTGTAATGTTAGCATTGAATCCATCCGCCAGCATGTTGCCAACATCACCTGGTTCTGTAATGTTCCTGAGTGACTGTTGTATGTGAGAGCAGATGTGGGTATTGCCATTGACTACTGACATACCACCATAATGCCTTGTGGTACACCTCGGAATGTGTCACAGTAATGTTTACGTAGCTAGTTTTGAAGTATGTGATGAGGGATCTTGTGGCCCTACCGATGCTGACCAGTGAGCTACCCCACCCATGGGATTGTACACCACTGTGCAACAGCCTCCACCTGTTGTTGTAAATTATGTCCATGGAACTTGACCCCCAGAGTGGCGTCTGTTATCTGGTGGGTACCATCATGGCTCTGTGTGGAATAGCTGATCCATGCAGTCGTGTATGTGATAATGAAGTGCACTGGGGTATGTGCATTGTCCATCTGCATGGGTGTCATGACGTTAACTACCGCTGTCATATGACGTTTGTAGTAGTTGTTGTAGTACTCATGTACTGTGTATGCCATGAAGGGTGTGGTGCCAGGATGTGGCTAACAAGGATGATTAGCATATGTTTGGAATCCACCAATAAGTGGATAACCCCAGGTGAGGAACACCAATCACATGTTGGTAGTGTTCATGTCAAGGATAATGTTGGTCATGGAGGTGGTGTGTATGGGTTGATTCAGCCGAGTGGAGGTTATGACTCACGGACAGCATTGGCCTAATGTGTCGGTACATGAGTGGCTATCCCAGGTAAGTGTGGGGTAGTGTCAGTCTCACATCAGTAGTAGCTGTCTGAGCCCTACTGTCCAGTACACCAACAAATGAGGTCTGGTAACCATGGGGTATGTTGTTGAATCCATAGCTTGTTACATCATGTATAGTGGTTCTGGACACAGTTAGCTGCATGTGGAGCACCTCTACTGCATTGTGCTAAGTAACTAGCTAGGATGTGTGTACAACATAGTGGAATATGGGAACACCTCAGCCGTGGGTGTGCCGGTCCAGGTACGTGCCTGAAAGGTATGGTCTGTCTAAAACCTGTCATTGCAGGTGTGCTCTGCAGAGCCTAGAGGCAGGTCCCAGTCACTGCAGAGTTATTGAAGTGGTGCATTATAAGGTGTGCCTTGCCTGCGTGCGTCACAGAGGAAGATGTCAAGCATTGCATCACATGACCCCATGTTTTGCTTGCCAGTTCCCGTTCTGGTGGTGACTGTTATTAGAAACTGTGCAAGACAGGCAGTATAGAAGCAGCAAGAGCCTTACATGTGATCTGTACTCCCAGGGCTGACAGGTGCAGGTCATCTGTGCCAAAGCATTGTGTCATTTGACCAGGTCAGTCAAAGCGGACAGATACCAGATGCCTGTGGAATGACATCAGAAGCATAGGAAATTGTTGATGTGACACAGTCAGTCATTGTACAGTGGTATCAGGTCCGGATGAATGCATAATGCTCCCTAGGGCTTGGCCCACACCTTCAGGGCTGCAAGACTGGTGAGCTATTGCATGTCCCTGCAAACGTAGTCTGTGAAGTTGCATCTCAGGGCAGTCACACTAACATGGAGAATGACAGTCACATCGTACCTGGTGAGGTGTGGCATGGGTGCATAGATCTGAAGAAGGTTGATAAACCAAAAGCGCTCATCTCTTTTTTTGCATTACAACGCTAACTTTCAAATGGTTAGGTTGTAGCTTTTATTTTGTTTTTTGTTTTAAATCATTTTAATAAAAGTTCTTTTAAAGAAGAAACAAGGAGAAGTGTCTTAACAAGAATTTTAACAGCAGTAGCCAGGGAGGAAAGCACCATTCTTTGAAAACATGGGTGCATAGGTTATGTTGCAGAACCAGTTACCCGACAGCAAGATGTAAGTGACTATCGCCTTGTGTAGCCTGCTGAGTGGAACAGCAGTGTGACCGCCTACAGAGTCACCTATGACTGGTGTGTTGTGTATGTTATAACACCCTATTGGCTGTATATGATGGGCACACATGAGTCTGTGGGCTATAAGTTGGTGTTGTTGTGTTTGGTGATGGGAGCTGCCTTTTGTGCCTACATAGAGTATGGAGAGGTACTGCACAAGCTGTCCTCATATGTGTGGCCTGTGGTGGTGATCATGTGAGACTATGTGATGAGTGGGGTGTGTTGCGAATGTTACACATCCCCACATGACTGTCAGGTGCAGTCAGGGTTGGTGACAGCATTACCCCCAGCAGGGCTGCATATGTGCATCCCCCACAGGCTGTAGTGTCGTATGTTGGGAGGTGAGCATTGACTGTGTACATGAGACAATTGCTCTATTGCCACATGTACGACATATCCATCATATAGACAGGCAATAGCACTGTTATGTGACAGTTGGACATGCCTGTATATACAACCATGTCTCACAGGATATGTAAGTTACATGTGTACAACAGCTGTTGTACTGTAAGCAAGCTGGAAATGTGAGGACAGTCAGTGTACCTGTGAGAAATGGTGTGGAATGGGTGCTATATTAATCAGTAGCTCATGACATGCTCACAAGTTCTGAACAAGTGCTGAGCATGAACATACAGTACAGATAGGGTGTTGGATAATATCAACCCACAAGTGGTGACGACAGTCATAATTGGTGGCACCGCACTATAACCCTGCTGAGTATGGTCTGCATGTCCATGAACCATTATTAATGTAGATGTTAGCAGTACAGATGTACAAGACAGTACGGATGTTTGATTACAAATACCTTTGTATGTCACAGGAGTGTTCTACCAGTGGCCTGCTGACAGACTCATGACTACAAAAGGTGCCAGAGTGACATGTGCATATCACACCAGAGCCAGCTACAGTAAAACAGGGTTAATGTGTTGTACTCCACCCTCATTGTAGCCCATACCACACAGACAAATGTCAGGCATCTGTGTATGTAAGATGTGAATGGCCATGACCTATGAGCAATAGCTGTCTCAGTGTTGTGAACAACATACAGAATGGGCTGTGTGGGTGAGGTGTGTGACATATGTGCACATTCTGATGGATGATATCAGCATTGTCACAGCTAGATGAACATCCCTGTACCCATTAACTACCACCTAGGCTGTGGTCAACATTATGGACACTGTGTAAGGGATGGTGCTGTGCAGTACACCTCCCTGACTTGATGACGTCTCCAGGCCACTTAGGTAGTCATACGAGGTACCCATGTCATGACAGAGTGCCATCCATGAGCACGGAGATCATTAGACAGGCATACACAGCACTCGGGTGGCCAATATTGGATCACATATCACCTTTAAGGGGTAATGGCCATGCATGGATGGGCGATACCAGCTTTCACAATCCTCACCTCCACTATGCAGCATGCTGTCTACCTTGCATAAAGACATTTGCTACACTATGATGTTGGACATGCTACATGTCCATATCCTGATCTGAAAGACATACGTCATGGACAGCCACCATCCTAATACTAGGATCGCCACATGCTGGACAGATCCCTGTGCTATACATGTGACATACTCCCGCCATATCATGCAAACCTGTCCATCAAAGCTGCACATGTCATCCCTGTCGTACATGGTGTGATGGCCGTATGGTAGATGTAGTATCACCTGTCTGGATCAGTAATGTGGCACTGATGCACCTCGTGGTGGCATAATGGCTGTCGGATACAGCTAGGAAACCTTGCCCATACATGCTATAGTTGATAACCATTCCTGCGAATGACGTCCGACTAGCCATTGTCCCATGTCTATCACATGTGCAACACAGGCGATCCGTGGCAGGATGTTGAACAGCTGTACAGTGCTGTGTAGATGTATATGGCAAAACACATGCGTGTATAGGTTTCCATGTGTATGTGTGCATTGTCACTGCTCAAGTCCATTAAGGCTGTGTCTGTGTTGATATGTGACATATACACAGCATCAAGGTCAACAGCATTACCGTGGACACATCCAGGCATGTGCAGATAGGTAAAAACACCAGTGCAGGCAAACAGACCCACATCAAGACAGCATTCACATGGAGTATGGACACAGTAATGAGGTGACACACATATATGATGATGATATCCAATGCATAACGGGTGTTACATGTGTGTGACACAAACATGTCAGTCGTGTCAGTGTCATGATGATTTGCAAAGATAACTGTGCAGATGTACTATATGTCATAGAAATGTATGTGCAGCAGTATCTCTGTACATGTCTGAAACTGTGACCTGTCACCATAATTATGTCTTACAGATAATGCCTCGTACACGCCTTCCAGCATACAGCCGCCAGGAGGATGATGTCCTCATCCCGTACCTCCATGAGAACTACGAGGTGTTGTTCAGCCATTTGCCACAGCATGCCCAGCAGCGGGATGACCTGTGGCAGGATCTTTGCAGGAGGGTGAATGATGTGGGTGGCCATAACCGCACCTACCAGCAGGTGCACAGACACTGCAAGGACTTGATATGACATGCAAAACAGCATGCCACTGCAATTGCCAGGGAACAAGGTGGAACAGGTGGTGGGCCACCAACCCAGCCCCCACTCACACACACTGAGGAGCTACTGGCCAGTCTGGGGACAGCCTCAGAACAGCATCCACAAACACTAGCTGCCATCGTGGAGGTGGGTGTTTCCCAACCAATGAGCCTGGAGTTTCCTGCTAAGTCAGTACTGCACATATGGCTACTATATCCCATTTATGTGCATGTGTCACTGTACATTATGTAATGTAACAACATATGCATGGCATGTGGACACACATGTTGCATACTACAGTATGCTACCCTGTGTATGCACACATGTGCATACTATATGCTATTGTACAGGCGAATGTGTTAACATGCACAGTGCACCCTGTGGCTGTCATACAGTCATGGATAATGTTCATACTGCTGTGTCACCCCAATACAGGTACCTCTGGCATGCCGCACAGACATGAGTCCGTTGCAGGTGAGACTGTCATCAGTATCAGGCATATTAAAGCATAGATCTATTTGCCATGTGGCCAGTTAACCCTTGTACATTTGATGTTCCTTCCATTCATGATATACAGGTCACATCACTCATCATTCACACAGGCCACCCATGTGCAATATATACAAATGAAATGATACACCGACATGAAACTACAGTATTTGTCATTGCTACATGTGTGGTCAGCTGTGCATACAACGGTGGAGGTGTTCTACAATGGAGGCTTATGTACTATACATTTGAACAACATGTGTGGTACGTAAACAGTACCACACAGTGGGCTGTGATATGGGCAGCCCACAGGAGTCACCATTGTGTTATATGCCCCTGCAATGGGTGCACACATTGTGATGTGCCATCTGACATGTCCCAGACATGTAGTGTATTGGCTGCAATAATGTCACACTATCCCAAAACCCATACCCCACATACCACACATACAACCTGTTGTCTGCATAGCCCTGTGGATGGTGACATATCTGACATCTATGGGTGCATGTTATATGGGACAACACAGACATGTGTGATAGACGGCCATCACACACATTTGTCCAACACATGTGCACACATGACCATGGGGGATGGCCAGAGATACGTAGCCACACAATAGATGTGATGTGTATACACCCTGTTTCACATTGTCCACACATGGTGCAATTATAGCCTTAGTTGACCGATTATACAGTTGATGTAGTACACTGGACATCCTAAAAGCCTGGGCACAGCTAGTGGAGGTGTCACTGACGTCTACCATATAAGATGTGTTGAACATCACGCATGTGTCATAGCATGACAGTAGTCACCTCTACAGCTTCCACAGACATTGACACCACATCAGGCCACAGATACAGTACATTTCCCTTGCTGTTGTAGGACATCACCATTAGCTGTGCACCTCGTGTATGTGGTACATCAATGTCATGTGGGACATGGTGAATTGACAAGTCCGCTATGTGTGGACATGGTTGCCAGGCAGCTAAGACTCTGTAGTTGTTGTGCAGGGGCATCATTTGTAGGTCCTCCAGTGACCTGTCACATGACACAGCATTGTTTGGTATGTATACACCTCAGCATCGTGGGTCACAATCCACAGTTATGTCATGGGTATGCATGCAGTTATGGCTATGCAATGTGTACATATTATGCACTGTATAGCAATACAGACACCTCATGATGCCATGTGATGGCACGTGTCTGTACTTCACACTGTAGAGCAATGTAGATGGCTCACACTACCCTTCCATGCACATGCACATTTGCTAAACATGCATTCTATCTGTAGGGCATGCAGACAACACTGCAGTGTGATGCCCATTACAACGCTGTACATGTGTCAGGATACCATTGTGTCAGACATGTATGCATGTTAATGCACACGTCAGCAGATTACATGTCAAGGTCACGTCAGCCATGTGTACTGTTATCCTGTTCTGGTCCACATGGTGTATCACGGGGATACATGCATACTACCATGATTGTGTGAACTGCATGGCTACTGATATGACACCTGCATGCTGTAGTGTGCACCCCAGGGGGGTATGCTTACTTACACTATTAATATCTGAGCTGCATGCCATCTGCTGTATCACAGGCATGCTGCATGCCTTCTGTCAAATCACATGCATGGTGTGTGTCTGTGTGTGTGTGTCTGTGTGTGTGTGTGTGTGTGTGTGTGTGTGTGTGTGTGTGTGTGTGTGTGTGTGTGTGTGTGTGTGTGTGTGTGTGTGTGTCTGTGTGTGTCTGTGTGTGTGTGTGTGTGTGTGTGTGTGTGTGTGTGTGTGTGTGTGTGTGTGTGCGTGTGTCTGTCTATGTGTGTGTGTCTGTCTGTCTCTGTGTGTCTGTGTGTGTGTGTGTGTGTGTGTGTGTGTGTGTGTGTGTGTCTGTCTGTCTGTGTGTGTGTCTATTGTAATTTAGAGTCTTTCTTTGCATTCACAGGTGATGTAGGTGCATTACCCTCCTGCGGTCCATCTGATGTTAGTGTCCCCACAGATACTAGCAGTGATGAACATATGCATGAGGTACAGGCAGGGTTGTCAGGGGCTGAATCTGTGCCAATGGTTGCCATCTCAGCTATGTCCCCCTCTTCCCCGCACACAGTTCTGCTGCCAACACATACCGCATCACCAGTGGCCATAGAGGAAGGACAGTCAGCTTCTGTTAGTGTGGAACAGGAACATGTGGTGGCTACAGAAGGTGTGTCTCCACACCATGATGTCAGTGTAATGTCTGCAGATGTGCCACACAGGCATGTGGCCGGTGCTGCTCGTAGGAGGACCTCTGGCAGACATGCACCTGCAGGACAGAGCGCAGCAGCTGGTATCATCAGACGCATGTTCCAGACTGTAATGGCGGCACAGGCACGTGCTGAATGGCAGAACAGAGAAGGGCAGAGGCTGCAGAGGGCTGCTATCCATACCCTAAATGACAACATCCAGGCATTGGCAAATGCTCAACAGCAGATTGCTGATGTTCTGGACAGGCGATTGGGTGACATGGTCAGAATCCTTGACCGTGGCATGGCAGTCCACGATAGTGAGCTGTCTGTGCTGGAACATCTGGTAGGAGTGAGGCGTAGGCCACGTGGATGTAGGCCAGCTACACCACCTAGTGCAGGTCAACGTGAGCATGCCACCTCACATACCTGCTCCCATAGTGCCGGTAGCAGTAGCAGTGCAGCTGGTGCTGTGCTGTCCACACCAGGCCACAGCAGGCCAAGTGGACATGGCCCTGGACATTCCCAGTGGGGACACGGTTCCAGTAGACATGTGTCATCAGACAGTAGCCAATCTGTACCTCTGCCTGGTAGTGCCCGTGCAACCCCTGGCAGGCACAGGTCATGTGGCCGTGGATGGGCACAGTGAGCTGTACAACCTGGTCTGTACAATCTGGAGCTGTCAATAATACCCCTGTGTAGGCCTCACAAAAGGCAGAACTGTGTGCACACATACACACACACAGCAAACACATCTGTAGGGCACCACAACACCCACATGCATACTGAACAGACATGTCCAATCATTTTACCGGCCCTTACCCACACACATGATGTCACCCATTGGTGCAGCCTATGCCCCTGGCAGGCATTATCACCCTGTGCATATGATAAAGCCTGTGCCACATCCCTGTCATCCACACCATCGGTGCAGGGACATGCTCAAATGGTCTGATGCACAGGGTGAACAGAATAGTGAGAAGTGTATACTACATTAGTTGTGTACGACTAGTGAGGTAAGTGTATATTACATTAGTTGTGTAAGAATAGTGAGAGATGTGTATATTACATTAGTTGTGTACTGTTGACACGTACCAGACATACCATGTAGTACAGGTGTAGCATGCATTGTTATATGTTCACAGCATGTGTCTCGGTAACAACAGTAACAGTATGTTGGTAATGATGCCCTGGTTCCATCCTTATGGTCTACTTGCATGTGCCTAAAGGTAGCAGTGTTTGCAGTCTCCCATGTGTAACTGTGGAGTGCTCACATGCACGTATGGCAATATCAGCATGCTATACGTAGCCTCAACCGGACTGCTGGAAAGTCTAACATACCACAAATCCAGCAGCATGTGTGCAGTTTAATAGGCTACAGTGGCTAGAGACATGACATCCATAACAGGTCACATCACAGGTATGTTGACATGGTGCAGGGGTTGTACACAGCGGTTTGGCCAATGATAATGTTAGAGGCCACTTGATAGCATGAGGCCTCACTGTGTAGCAGTAATACCCTGTCACATTACAGGAACATGCCCACACTCACGGGGTCAATAACACTATAACGCACACCCCATAATGTTGAGGTGAGGACACTTGCCTATGTGGTCATCACCCTCACAGTACTGTGCACCCACATGACACGACACAGAGAAAGGACATGTACAGGTAGCCAGTACGGCTGAGACCGATGGCATCAACAGGGTAGTAGACTGCATCACCATGAGGGGTTAGGGATCCTGTGTGTTCTGTATAGTAGCATACACCCTCACTCCATGCACCAGTCAGCCATACATATATACACACACACACACACACACACACACACACACACACACACACACACACACTGTGGAGACCACAAATGCCATGCACATACGGATAGCTGATGTGTGTGATACACACACCACACCTGCCTACGTCATGCTTTCCACACTGCAGTATGTACAGATGTCTACAACAGTGTACAGGGGTGTGTAACAATTGGGATGTATTCCCCACCATATGTGGCATATATGGTCACACATGCAAACACACATGGCAGTACTGTGAATATTACACCCGCTATATGATGATACGTCTGACAGACATGCAGCAGTATTGTCCTCATTATGTGTACCAACGCTATGTCCAGCAATTGTGCTGCTATATGCACATGGGAGGATGTAAGTGTTACAGGTGTCAAGTGATGTACAGTCAGTACCACCTGACAACTGTGTAGGTTTATGTCTTCACCGTCAAGTAACAGTAACATAGAGTACTGTTTTCACATGTAATGGTAGGATGGCGTGTGACACACCTGTGAGCCATCCCCAGCGAATATCCATCTACACAGGTGGATCACCACTTTATGTACACACATCCATCCATACCTGATGTACATCCTACCGTACTGCCAGTATGTCACCATATAAAGGTGTCAATGATGGGGCTGCATTGCAACTGCATGTTGTAGTTAGGCACAGATGAGTTACTTACATCAGCTACTGCACATGCATGGTAGCTGCATGCACACTACAGTTTGTACATGTGTGTTGGTCCTACATGCCTGTCATGTAGTCATGTTTGTATGCATTGCAATTGGTGGACATGTGTGTTGACATACATAACACATGGACTGTTGTATGATATGATGGGTGTCATGGGTAACTAGCACAGAGGGAATGTGTCCTCGGTCAACATTGCTACTTCATGTACTGTTAGCATTCAACAGCCATGGACCCACCTTCCATTTGCATGCGTATGATTGCTGTAGCCACTTGTCTGCATGGAGGACAGCAAAAGCTATGCTATGTACATATGTGCTGTGTGTGTGGTCCATGCACATATTCACTGCAATTACATGTATGACATATCCAAACATGTGTGTTAGTTGGTGTACAGCGACAGTCATCTGTCACAGCTGTGTAAGACCCAGGGCCCCTAGAATGTGTAAAGCCCACCTGCTTATGTACAGTGGTATCATTGCAATGCATAACACATGACTGAACCCTGTCGGTAGATGTGTAGTCTGCACAGTTGCTGTACACCTATGTACAGCCCACTGGTCATGAGTCACACGGTGTTGTGTTGATGTATGGCTGTGTATTGCTGGTCCAACGACATGGTGATGTCTGAGGGCTACATTGTAGACTGCAGTGTGTACTTCTGTGATCTGCATCTCAGACATCTGTGATGGCTCCTGAGTGTGTACTGGTCGATACATGTGAGTGGCCTTCATGTATGTGGGGACAGTAATACCATACTGTGCCCTTCCGTGTTTAGTATCCGTGTGTATGCGAGACGGCCTTTTGCAACTGCTAAGTGTGTGAGCATGCCCAGTACGCGGTTGTGTATTTGGACACGCAGTACATTCCAAACTGCGCCCTTACATGTTTAGAATCCGTGTGCATGCAAGACGGCCCTTTGCAACTGCTAAGTGTGTGAGCATGCCCAGTACGCCGTTGTGTAGTTGGACACACAGTAGATTCCAAACTGCGCCCTTACATGTTTAGAATCAGTGTGCATGCAAGACGGCCCTTTGCAACTGCTAACTGTGTGAGCATGCCCAGTATGCCGTTGTGTAGTTGGACACACACTATATTCCAAACTGCACCCTTACATGTTTAGAATCCGTGTGCATGCAAGATGGCCCTTTGAAACTGCTAAGTGTGTGAGCATGCCCAGTACGCCGTTGTGTAGATGGACACACAGTACATTCCAAACGGACGTGTGATACTAAGCATGTGGGCATGGCCAGTGACACCTTGCGTCGGTGATGTGCCTCTTTGTATGGGCATGGCCATTGACATCCTGTATAGCGATGGTGGACATCTAGGCAACAGATGTCCATTTTCAACATCACGATGGATGCCTACATTGAACACACTGGTTGACTGTCTTGCAGGGTGTACTGTCTGTGGCGCGTCCCGTATCTATGTAGTGTTGTTGTAGTGCTCCATAGATATTTAGTTGCCCCGATCACACCACTGCTGTGTGTTTCTCTACATCTACCTTGGGACAGTAATATGCTTTCAGACTGCTCACTCTCTATACATTCCCTATCAGCATCCTTGCCTTTGCGGATGATGTCACCCACCTACAAATATGCCTCTGGGAGTGCTGTGTTCAATATTCTCGGTAGCGCGTTCTGTAAATGCATAATGCTGTAGTGTGATAAAGTAGTCAGGTGTATGTTCGACTCCCAGCCCTGCCAAGTGTGTGCCTGTGTGTGTGTGTGTGTGTGTGTGTGTGTGTGTGTGTGTGTGTGTGTGTGTGTGTGTGTGTGTTTCCAGCTGCCTGGGGACACAGTAATGCTTTTAGATGCCTCACACCACATACATTCCCTATCGGCGTCTTTACCTTTGCGGATGATGTTACCCCCCTAGAAGTATGCCTCTGGGAGTGCTCTGTTCAGTAATCTCAGTAGCACATTCTGTAAATGCGTAATGCTGTAGTGTGATAAGGTAGTTAGGTGTATGTTCGACTCCCAGCCCTGCCAAGTGTGTGCCTGTGTGTGTGTGTGTGTGTGTGTGTGTTTCCAGCTGCCTTGGAACACAGTAATGCTTTTAGCCGTCTCACACCACATACATTCCCTATCGGCGTCTTTGCCTTTGAGGATGATGTCACCCACCTAGAAGTATGCCTCTTGGAGTGCTGTGTTCAGTAATCTCAGTAGCGTGTTCTGTAAATGCGTAATGCTATAGTGTGATAAGGTAGTTAGGTGTATATTCAACTCCCAGCCCTGCCAAGTGTGTGCCTCTGTGTGTGTGTGTGTTTCCAGCTGCCTGGGGACACAGTAATGCTTTTAGATGCCTCACACCACATACATTCCCTATCGGTGTCTTTGCCTTTGCGGATGATGTCACCCACCTAGAAGTGTGCCTCTGGGAGTGCTGTATTCAGTAATCTCAGTAACGCGTTCTGTAAATGCGTATTGCTACAGTGTGATAAGGTAGTTAGGTGTATGTTGGACTCCCAGCCCTGCCAAGTGGGTGCCTCTGTGTGTGTGTGTGTTTCCAGCTGCCTGGGGACACAGTAATGCTTTTAGATGCCTCACACCACATACATTCCCTATCGGCATCTTTGCCTTTGCGGATGATGTCACCCACCTAGAAGTATGCCTCTGGGAGTGCTGTGCTCAGTAATCTCGGTAGTGCATTCTGTAAATGCGTATTGCTGTAGTGTGGTAAGGTAGTTAGGTGTATGTTCGACTCCCAGCCCTGAAAAGTGTGTGCCTCCGTGTGTATGTGTGTGTGTGTTTCCAGCTGCCTAGGGACACAGTAATGCTTTTAGATGCCTCACACCACATACATTCCCTATCGGTGCCTTTGCCTTTGCGGATGATGTCACCCACTTAGAAGTATGCCTCTGGCAGCGCTGTGTTCAGTAATCTCGGTAGCGCATTCTGTAAATGCGTAATGCTGTAGTGGGATAAGGTAGTTAGGTCTGTGTTCTAATCCCAATCCTGCCACGTGTGTATGTGTGTGTGTGAGTTTGCCGCTGCATGACAACAGTACATTGCTTTTACACTTTTCACTCTCCATAGAATCCGTAAGGCGTCTTTGCCTTTGATGTTGATGCCAGCAAGCTAGACGTATGCCTGTGGTAATGCTGTGATCTAGTAATTACGGTAGCACATTCTGCAAATGCGTAATGCTGTAGTGTGATAAGGTAGTTAGGTCTGTGTTCTGATCCCAACCCTGCCAAGTGTGTGTGTGTGTGTGTGTGTGTGTGTGTGTGTGTATATATATATATATATATATATATATATATATATATATATATGTATGTAATGTAGATAGATATAGATATGTATGTGGATATTAGCACTATTGAATGTGCTGCATTATCTGTACGTGATCATCTTTGATGTATGTAAATCTGCTATGGCTCTGTGATAATGCACATACTGTGTGCTGTAGTGATCCTGGGTTATAGTTGTGTAGTCACCAGTTATTTTGTTGCTGGGTATTACAAGGGACATTGAAAACAATGATAGTATAGCACCTTTAAATGGTTGTGTGCACATCTCAGCAACAGTCAGCAGTGGTTATTACTTTGGAGGATGAGTATGGCTCATATAACTATGTATTAACTGACACTACTATGCAAATCAGGTTAACATTACTGACTCCTGTTTATCCACAGGTTGTGATACAGATCCCAAGAATGTATGTGTATACATTGAAAGGTGCAGGACTGGAATATTGTTGAATGCATGGAGGGGTGTCCATGGCCAGTAGTGGCGATTTGTACAGCCTGGCAGGTACGGTCTATAACTGTCCCACAACCTCCTGTATATGGCTGACACATGCTGAAACTGTGTACATGCAGACACACACATAAAACAAACAGCTAGGGCTAACACATACACACAGACATTGCATCAACATTGGGCCATGCAAACACTGTTGTCCCTCACACACACACACATACTTACATGTTGATTGGATGGCTCAATGACAAGCTCTGGAAAAGAAACACCATACCCTGTGCATATGATGACACCTGTGCCACCACCTGTAATGTGTAACATTGATGCAGGAACAGACTAACATAGTGCTGATGCACAGGGTGGCTTTATAGCACTGTATTAATGTTAAAATGTTGTTAACACAAAGTGTGAAATCCTTCTAGGTGTATGTAAGCAGGCATGATGCATTGCAGCTATGACCATCAATGTAGTATAGCTTGCAGCACTGTTAATTCTGAAGATTTATTATCCATCCATGTGCCATTTGACTGACGTGTGTAGTATTGGCAGCATGTATTTCAGAATGTGCAGTATGTGTGTGATGTGTGTAGTACAGATTTATACATGCTTACAAACGCGTACACTGGCTTACACAACATTACACGGGCTTCAACATTCTTACACTAGCTTACTCGTTCTTCAACGCGTGCACATGGGCTGACACGCGAGCACACATGTTTACTTGGGCTTACAGGCACGCACAGGCGCGAACACACTGTAAGCAGGTTTGCAAGAAACTTCAGTGATATCCATGGCATACACCGTCAGTTTTCTGACCTTACCTAGGATAAATCATAACACGCCTCTTCCACTGATGAGTAACTGACAGCAAACATGTGACACACTGCTCCGATAAGATTACAGTGTTTTATACATACACACTCATGATGTCACCTATCTTCTACTCTGATAGTCCCCTTAACCTACTCTTACACTGTAGTGGCTTGGCCCATATGGCATGACAAATTGTGATTCGCTATCCTCAGCCTCAAGTGCATCGGATTGCCTACTAATGCTTGGTTACATCTCTGACAGAGCACTTCCACACATAGCAACCAGTACTCAGTAGCCATGTTGTCTTCAGCTTGCCAGTCACCTGCATGGCGAAGTAACTTTTAACTAAAAAATATTTTTCTTGTTTTGACAGCGCAGCGTGTTTTTGCGCCATTGCGCTACGCTTAAACACCGGAGATCGGGGGAGGACAAATAGAGTTTTATTAATTCCAATGGAAAAAATGCCACTGGTCTTATATTTGGCCATTGGCATGCTTCTTCAACTAAATGCATCCTTTATTTGCAGCTGACATTGCTCCGTTTAGCTACTTATAGAACGTAACTTGGTTAACATCCAGGTACATTTCTGCACATAACTCTACTCTTGCATGGACAGCTTACTGTTTCATGTATCGCAAATTTACATAATTTGCATAGCTTTCTCCTACAAATGGGGTAATTTGCATATCCTAACATTGTCCGTGCAACGTTCATTTTAGGGGCTGTCTTACACGCCCCTACAGGATATGGCTGAATAGCTCGGCAGACATCTTGCCTTGCTCTACTCTTACTCTACTTGTACATGCTGGCCAAGGCTCCATGAAACCTGGCCTAAGCTTTGCTGTGTGCTTATATGTCTATTTGTGGAGTATGCATGGCTGTAGGTATGTTTTGACCTGTTATGTCTGACATTTCTGCAGAGCAGCACCCACTTTCATCATTTGTAAAGGCGACAGCCCTATAGGTACTATATATACAGTTGTGACATTTGACAAGTCAACACATACCTGCGGTCAATACTAAACTGACTACTTCAGCACTTTTCATACCTTCAGATTTTTCTTGTAGTAGTATAGTCGATAATACTGTTTCCTATAACATGTATCTGATACAAGATATATCATTTTATTGCACCACTACACACAAGAAGAAATCACAGGCCAGATGCCATTACAATCCTTTTGCAGGACACACCCACCCAGAGTGTTGTGTTCCTCACAAAAGCCAACAGGTGCTAATCAAAACATATTATGCTATCATCTACCTTATGTGTTCGCTGGTATTTGCGCTTTCTGTCAGTGGCAGAACTCACATGCGAGTGTGGGAGACTGAACACTGTATTGGGGACACTGCATAACACCCTGAGAGACACATTTATTTTGTTTCTATTAACCTTCCACATTGACTATCACAGGGCATAAGTATTCATTCACAGTTATCGAGGTACATGCTTTTGACTTATACATGTTTTGTCATTTGTCATCACATCTTTCTTCACACCTGTCCACCTAATATCACTAGTTCTGTACATTTATTTAGGACAGGGTTACCTTCATACCTCTCAACTGCACACATTTTGGGTAAATGTCCCAAACTTAGAGTTATAATTTTGTTCCTTTTTTCATAATATTGTGCCTTTCTGGTAAATTAGTGGCAGGTCATTAAGGACTGTGAGGTTAGATAATAATGACAGACATTAGTAATTTATAACTAATAACCCTCAAAACATTCATACTAATGAATTATCCATTATTCTATCAACGTTCTAACTTTGTCAGAGGAATATTTAAAATAGTCCCGATTTGTACTTATTTAAATATGCCTTTGTCCAGATGTGTTATTCTGAAAGGTTGAGAGGTATGGTTACCATCTTATTAAATGCGCATGTACATCCATGATAATCGCTTACATGACACTGATATAAGTCCCTACATCTTCCCCCAGTGGTTTACACAATATCCAGTAGATGGGTTCTTCATTTTTGGAAGATATAGGTGTGTGCTATACCCACATAGGAATATTAATCACTCCCATGGGGTGGACCTAATAAATCTGTGCCAACCAACACCTAGGCACCTAGGCCCATTATTGCATACCCATGATTCCCATACCTGACACCCCTCCACAGTAGTCATAAGACATATTTAATGTGAGTGATAATAAAGTATGAAGACACTTCTAAGCACTATCCACTCTTCGCGTATCGGGACATATGTCATACATTCTGTAAACCCATGTGTTATTACCCTTGCACAAGCTACTGTTGCATGTACAGCTATACTGTAGCTGCGGATGTGACTTTCTTTGCTTCGATCATTACAGGACGGTGCCTGTAGTGGACCAGTTTTTGGGGTCCTGCAAAGGACACCTATATCCATGTTTAAAGAGTAGAACTTGCAGATCTGGCACACTGGTACTTTCCAGGCAATGGTTTGGAAAGCAGCAGTGTATTTACCTTTCTTGCATGTCTGTATGTCTATCCATAATAGCTATGACGTAACCTATTTATGTACATGTGTTATATCTACAAGGATATATGTTTATATGTTTTATGTATATATCAATTAATGTATTGTGTGTGTGTATATATATATATATATATATATATATATATATATATATATATATATATATATGTCTGTACATTCTTTATTTCATATATTTATTTAGTTTAAGTCTGTGGATATATATCTATACACAAATATATATATCCATATATAGATATATAAATAACGTGTAGAAAACAGCATTCATTTGCTATGCTGTGAGCAGATTACACACGTGCAGGCACACTTGCATATCCTTATTGTGGGTTACATATGTTTACTAAGTCTTTGTGCTTACGTGGGCTTTATTAATTGTGACGGTAGCAGTAAAATATCTGTAATCCGGTTAACGGACATATGCGAAACACACATTCACCTTTACATATTTAAATGTCTTTACAGCATAGACGCATTCATTACACTTTAAAATTATATGTGCTGTAGTCGTAGTTGAACCGGGACTGCATTCACGTTGACCGGATGCTGTAACCACTATACTATTGGTGTTCTGACTCATTTATATGCATACCCATAGTACATAGCTACATTAACATACGCCTCACCGCTTCACTTACAACACAGGCATCCATTCTCCTGCTGGGAAAAACGTGGTACTACATATTACACATTCCCTATTCCCTACTGCTCTGGACCCAAGCTGCATATTTAATCACTCCAAGGATATGCAGAACTCCAAGGCTTATAGTCCTGGCACATACAACTCTTTGATTATCAGGGTGTTCATGTGGTGATCTGGGTTTAGGCTTGTCCGCCTGGTGAATGGAACTGTCCTGACCAAGTTCAAATGTCAGACAAAGCACATGTACAGAATTTGTCCATTTTATAAATATTTACCTGTGGTTACAGACACAGGTGTTTCAGCACCTGTCAGCAGCTTTTTATGTTGGCAATACATAATGTGGGTGGGGGTGGTTACAATACATAATTCACGGTGAGGGGTGTTCTCATTCACATTTGACTATTTCCTGTATGCATTCATACAAGGATTATTATTTTGGACATGAATTAACTACAGGTATGCAGCAGTACAGTAAACAAATGTGAAGGTTTGTTACTGTAAATATGTACGGACCTCTGTAATACACTGTTGTTTTCTGACAAATCAGTAGTCAATCATTAAAGACTGAAGTCAGAACATGATGACAGACAGTTGAGTTTCAGACTTCATACTCTTCAGGAAATTAATGCCAATGTACAAACTTTCCAAGTTTCTAAGAGCAATCTTTACAAATTGTACCTATTTTTGGGCCTTTGCCCCACTTTTATTCACGGCTTTGTCCAGCTATCTTGCTCTCAGAGGTTGACAGGTATGGTCGGTCACACCTATACGCACATTACTTGTCCCTCACACAGTAGATCAGGGTAATCCTGTTTACGTCAGTGCCTTCATCACCCTTATACCATTTGCCACTATGCGAATGTGTGCAATATATTCTCCCGCTTATTCGTGTCGGGACACGTGCGTCACGGGCAGGTGTTTGATCCTGGGTAGTGGGTTATACATGACCACTTAGGACTGGACAGTGTCATGCACCTCTAATGCACATTCCAACTTCTGTCCAGATATCTACAGGACTGGACTTCGCGTCTTCCATTCTAATGTTTACACAGGCTACATATCCCATGAGGGATATCCAAAAATTGGACCGATCCACAACAAGCGAAATAACGAACATCTTTTTGGAGTTACGAAAATGTGCTGAGGGCCTTACATGCAAGGGATACATAGTGTGCAATCCTGCAACCGCCTAGGGTGACACTACCTACTGCATATGTGTAGTGGTCACTATGTGTAGCTGTGGCTGCACCAAACCAGTAGGCCAAGTACGGCTGGATTTGGTGGACGTTCAGCTACGGGAGGGGGTTGTGTGATGTGGAGGGGGTGCTGGGTAGTCCATTATGCATCCAGGTGTGTTGCATTTGTTATTGCCAGTTCCATCAGGACCAATATGTGGGTATGTGCCGGTGACATATCTATACATTTGTATCGCACATTTCAATATTCATATGTCTGTGGGATTTTGTTCTACAGTATGGCCTGTCTGCTTGTATTGCAGCTGTTTATACATGTGTTTGTGTTTCTTTCAGCTTCACCCGCTGCTCCCTCATACACCTCCGGTTCACCTATTCTGCATACGACACAGTATCGCCTTGGAGGATTGTACCATTACCCATCCACCCCACACACACAGATTCCTCACACCCCATACATCACTGCTTTGGTTGTTGGCCCATGACACGGCCAGAGTAACACATTGAATACCCTACATTTGTCAGGTACCTGTATGGTTGTGTGGACTACCCTGCCATGTTTGCTTTCCACATGCTATACCTCACGCACATAGGTACACGCCCATACATAACTTTCATTACATGGTTGGTATACCTGGGTACTACCCATTTGACTGTGACACATCCTGACAAGTTCGGCTTGTACTGCTGACTTCCGGATTTTGGCAGCCTGTTGTACTCATTGGTTGGATGCCACCTTTTCCTATGTCCAGGATGGGATATCTTCCGTACTCATATCTGACTGTAGTGGACAACACCTCCCCACAGTCAACGGTAGGGTTGCCACCTTTTCAATTGGCCAAAGTGGGACATTCTTGGTACAAACATCACATTTTACAGGCCGACACATACCCACGGTCAGTACACAGGATAGAACTTAAAATTATTGCCTATATAAAAGCTTATTCTTGTAGCATTTTAGTTGCTTATTCTGTTTCTTACAACATTTATGTAATTTAGATACAGAAAAACTGTTTAATGCAACTATTACATAACGTATAGGGAATAATTTTGTCCTATAATCTCAGGACATTTGCCATTTTTACAAGTTTTTGTCAGGACACAACTGCCCAAAGAGGGACTGTCGCTCGCAAAGTGGGACAGGTGGTAATCCTAATCAACGGTACGGATAATACTGTTCCTTTCAGCCTACATGTGTCCTTATTATTGTAGCTGTTTATATGCTCCTTCTGTTTCGTTTACATGCTTATTCTATTTCCTATCACATTTGGTATGTGACATACGGACATACCTTTTTTATGTGACTATTACATGCCTTGTAGGATATGATTCGGACATACGGTCGCTAGATATCTACATTTCTCGTGTATTTTGTTATGGACACATCTGCCCAGCTGTGTACCCTCCCTCACATTATGGGTCAGCTGGTGACCCTCACCATTGGGCTGGACGTACCTACTGGCGGCTCGCTAACATATGATGCATTTCACTTCCACTTGGTATGGCTATCTACACTGCATTGGACTGCGGCCACATGGTCTTCCATGTCATTTGTTCACGGGATAGGGACCCGTTATTCTCTACCGTGCATTTGTGTTTGCTTCTTCACTTTGTGTTTGCAGGTACTTTCTTGCATGCTTTGCATACCTTTCAGTATCCACGGACACTGACAGATGTGATTACTATCTTGCAACTTGTTATATGCAAGCATTTTAGGTTGCACGTTGACAGCTGCCATTTCCATGCCTCCGTGCGGCACTTCGACATGCCCTATGCACTCGTGCTCCTTTCCTGTGCATGTGGCTGTGTCGGCAGCACACCTTCATTAACATGCATTTGGCGCTACTGCACCATCTTCACGCCGCACTGTCGGCGCAAGCCTACCGCCGTCCTTGCGCCAAGCTTCATGTATCTGGGGGAAAGACTTTCATAACATATTCAAATCTACAAAGAAGCATTGACACAAATGTGCTGTTTAGACATATTTCAGAGAATGCTAGTGAAAATAAATTCCATTTTGGAGTGCTACAGAAAATATATCCCATGATTAAAGGATTTTTTCCTGACTGAATTAGTAGAATATAAATGGATACCTTATCTATGAACTGTTGTTTTACCAGGTTTATATAAAAAGTTTCAATCAAACCACTTTTATGAAACATAAAAAGCTACATTTTTATGTCTTATTATTGCCTCAGATATGTCTTTTGGTTCTGGAATATTTAATAAAATTTATTTGTAAATTCATACTTCCCCTCTGACCTTCATCTATTCTGCAGTCATATCACATTTGACTCTACTTATTTCTTAATTCCATCTTACAGTTGCCTTTTTCATTTTCTTTTTGTCAGTCCTATTCAGTAACCTCATTTGCATTTTGGGCCCCAGAACCCCCTGTCCCTTCACATTACTTGACTTACAAAAGCCCTCTTACTCAAGCACCCCCACTACTTTTCCTGCCTTCTTTGTAATTATTTTCTGTTTTGCTCCCTTGTATTCTTTCTTCAGTTTCCACAGTTATTATGCATGACACACATTCTCTCTGGGCACATCACGAATGTCTTGTCCTTGCTGCTATTGCATCTTGTGACCTTGTGTCTGCTTTTCTTTTGTGTCCTAGCACACACTACCCTGTGCCTTTTTTAACTGCCTCAACACAGTTATGAATCTTGCCACCTTATCTTTATAAATCTGCCCACTCTCTTCTACAACCATTTCCCACCATGCCACATTAAGCCTATTCCATCTTTTCTGTTACCCCACACACAATGTCCTACTTTTTGCCAACTACTATGCCATTTCCTTTAACAAATCTCTAATACCTTCTTCTCTCCACTTCCAGATATTTTACCAACACATTCACTACTCTGCCTTCCTTCTCTAGTTCCAGTACCCCAGACTTGAAAACATTTTTACTCTTTGTTTCCCTGTGTGTTTTATATAACATAATAAAGGAACTAATCCATCCCTATTTAGTGCCCTCACTTGTAATCCACAAACTTTCATTCCTTGTTTACTAAGCCTCTATGCATCCATAAAGTCACTGGAGTTCATTCATTTTGCTAATGCACTTTTATATGTCCCAATAAACTAATTTTGCCATACAATTTTTCCATCACGTGTCTCAGCAGTATGTTGTAATCTCTCTTGGTGACCATCATTTCCTGCCACTCATTATTTTCCTTTTATTATTCAATTCATTTTACTGGAATTTCCTGCTGCATTTATATATGAAATGTGGTTTGGAAACAGATTAATTTGTCCAGAGACACTGCAGGATGAGAGGACGGGAATTGTTTGTATTATGTGAGGTTAGGCAGGAGGTAGGGAGTAAGGGTGAGTGATGGGGAGATAAAGGTTAACTATGTAAAGGGAGAGGAGGGATAGGCAGGAAGTGAGGTAAGGGGTAGGGAGGAGTTAGTTGGGTTATACAGTACATTTAGCTTGGGTGAAGCAGATTTTGGTTTGGGCTAGCTAAGGTATCAAGCCTATGCCCAAGACAACCAAGCTCCAGGTATTGGGTTACAGCAGGCTTCGGATTAGTGCAGTGTGAGTGAAAGTAAGGGAGTCACACAAGTTTTTTTTTTCTCCTGTGTGGATCAGTGATGGGGTTTTGATGTGGTAGGAAGGCCTTTCATGTTGTGGGACTGGCTGAAGGTATTTTGTGCTGGTGGTACCTTCTGGCCTGACTTTGCTTTCTTTCATGTTGTGGTGGTGTTGCTTTGTGCTCTGGGTATTTCCACTCTTCCATGGTGTCATTTATTTATCTCCGTAATATAAATTATGAAGTTTGTGTTATCTTAAATGATAAGCATCCTCATTTATATTTTAGGCAAGCTGAAATGAATAACTATTAAGATAATGTAGAACACATTATTAATTATATACAATTGGAAAATGTCTGTATTGTCATCCTGTATTTCTGGCTTGACCCCGAAGCTTCCATGAATCTGAACATGTCCTATAACTATGCATTTTTTTCATGCCACCAGTCTAAAAGGGAATTGTGCCAGTAGTCTTAGCTGGCTAATAAATTAATAAAATCCAATATAAACTGGTCAGTTTGTAAACTTATAAAACTATACTTACTGTAATAGTTCATTAGACAGAAGGCATATCTATATAAGGTCTTAATTCATAAATGAGTTTAGATTGCTGAAAGCATCTGCTGCCTCATGCATCATTGGTAAGATGGTTTCCTTCATGCACATCTATGCTTTTCATCTTGTCTTCTAGTCCATGGTGAGTTGGTGGAGGTGATGGGATTTCATATTGCTTCCCCGTTTTGATGCTGGTTGGGTTTGTTATTTGTGGAGCCTTTTCGGTCAATGGGGTGGTTTTGTTGAGCCTGGAGCCTTGTTGTTTTTTTTTTTTCTGTATTGCAGGTGGTGTCATGCATGTGTGTTTACAGCAGGAAAGGATAGTGACAGTTTTGTTTTCTTTCTCTCTAGGAGGACTGTTATTGCATAGTAACCACAATGGTGAATGGTGCTCAAATGAACTCAGAAAGAAGCAAGTTACAGGCACAACTAGAATACACAACTTGTGAGATGCAGTCAACCTATGAAAAGAGCAGTTTTCAAAATCTATCCCTATTTTTGGGTTCTCTGTTCTCTCATTATGTTAGGCTTTGACACATTTCTTATGCCAAGAGGTTGAGAGCTATGGGGTGTTCATATTTGTTTATTGTTACCAGTCAATATGTAATTGTAATGTTGTAACTTATTAACAATCAAAATGTACACTTTTTGACCTTCAGGCTTGTGTTAGCCAGGCATTCCGTCTACTGCAAGAGCAAGACAGCAATATTGTCATGCTCCTTAAGTATTGGAATATTCCAAGGATGCCTTAAGCAAAGTGCAAAATTATGCTGTCATAACTTGACTTATAACTGCAGGGGGGAATTCAGAGACAGTTTTTCATGTTGAGGGCTGGTGATTGACTGGTGACTTTTCTCTGGGGGGGTTGTACAAGTTGTGCTGTGAAAGGGAGATGTTGGAACGTTACTTAATGGTGCAGAGTTGCTCATGTGGGATGTGTAATTAACAATTTTATTTTTCACATCTCTTATGGTTTCTGTTCTTGCTTCTTTGCAACTGACAGTGATCTGCAGCTTGCAGGAGAGGTGGGCAGCTATTGTGGCCCAGGCAGAGGAAATATTCAGGGATGTATCTCCAGGGGATCCACCTGTGATGGAAAAAGCCAGTGGGGCCCAAGGCAAGAGATGAGTGCAGACAGCAAAATGGATGGCAAGCACAGGGGGAAGCATGCCACGAAGTCAGAGATGGGCTCAGTTAATGAGTGTATTCTGTAGAACGGGCAAATATGAACATGTCAGCAGGTAAAGATAATGTGTCAAGGGTAGGTAGTGTTAATGTTAGCTTGATTGGTTTAGGGAGTTTTGGATAGTTTAGGTGATGTGTTGCAGAGCTTGATGATTGGAGACTGTGCTGGTAGTTGGGAGTCACTTGGAGGGGTCAGCATGTACAGGGCAACATGTTGGTACTGGGGGATGAAGAAGGGCTCCTGTTGTTGGTTAGTGGAGGGTCAGTGTCACAGCAGCTTCAACAGGAGGTGGGTTCTGATTTTTGAGTTCAGTCAGGGGACTGGTTAGCTGAAGGGTGGTTTTCTTACATGATGTGGATATTCTATAAAAGGGCCTTACAGAACCAGATGCTTGGTGCCAGAGCCATTGGCTCAAGCTCAATGCCAAGAAATTTATAGTTATCCCCTTTGGGAAAAAACATGTTCCCGTGAATTACCATATAGGTGGCAGTACACTAAACACCGAAATTGTGATAAGAGACTTAGGGACACAGGTGGACAGTGGTCTCACCTTCGATAACCACATCGCCACAACAGTCAGGAAATCCTTCTATGTGGCACACCTCATCACTAAGGGCTTTTCATCCAGAAAAAAGGAGGTCTTTGTCCCACTGTACTCATCCCTCATTAGACCCATTATAGAATACAATGCCCCCTTTGGTATGTACCTCTCAAGACATCTGCAACTAATGGAAAGGCCGCAGAAATACCTCACTAAAAGAGTCACAGGCCTAAAGCAGATGCCCTATGCTGACCACCTTAAAAAACTCCAGCTATACTCTGTTGCATATCGTCTACTCAGAGGTGATCTCTGCTTAACATACAAGGCCATGTCAAACCCAGAGCTGTTGGACATGCTACACTTAAAGAAATCCCAATCCCTCAGAGCCACACGCTCCAGGGATCTAAACCTTGTCATCACAGTAAACAAAACATGCTGGAGGGATAGGTTCCTGACCCAGAGACTCCCCAGATTCTGGAATAGATTGCCCATACATGTCAAGCAGAGTGCCTCTTTGGCCCTCTTTAAAAGGAACATTGATGATTGGATGGGAGAAAGGAAATTCACCCCGGGGATCACGTCAGTCACCCTGCTAGACAGGGGTCCAGGGAAGTAAATAGTGTGGGAAGAAATAGCCAGGAAATTGTTATGGCTAGGCTTGTATAGGCCCTAGGGCTGATAGCCTAGTTCCAACCTATGAACCTCTTATTCCTAGTTCAGTGAAAGAAAAGATATAGAAAGGGGAGTATATTGACATTTTTGAGCTGACTGACATGGATGGGCTGCAGAGACTGGTTGAAGTGGACACAGCGGGGAATAAGAATCTGTTGGCAGTGCTAGCGGCATGAGGAGGGGCATATCACCAGTAAGTTTACAGCCAGGATGTGGAAGAATTGGCTGCTAGGTTTTGTCTATTACATGGCGATCTGTTTGGAGAATGATAGCTCTCAGTCTCTGTCTTTGTTAGTTTATTTTTTGACAGGTCAGGAAGGCAGAGGTTGCGGTCTGGTAATGCATGGTTATGGTATGATCAGCGGTTCTGTAAATGGAGGGCTGTTGATCTATCCTTAAAATGGGAGGTCAGGTATGCAGATATTTGGCCAGCTATGATATTGGATAGTGTGACTGGTCAGTCTAAGCTGAATAGGGTTGGGGGCAAGAATGGCAGTGTTTGTTGGGCATTTAATTCTGGTAAGCGTGTTTAGCCATCATATACATTTTCACAAATATGTTCAATTTGTGCTGGGGGACACGTGCCTTCACAATGTATGTGCCACCAGGAGGAAGCAGATGCAACCTGTGATGGCAATGAGTGATGGGGGGGGGTCACTTGGTCTCCAAGGACTAACTGGTGTTAGCAGACATGTTACCTTTCTGGGACAGACAGGTGTGACATCCATTTAAGGTCAGAGGGGCTATGTCAGCTTCCCCATTCATCTGTTAAAGTACAAGCATTACTTTGTTGTTTGGAAAGCTTTCTGAATGTTGAAGATGCTCAGTAATTGGTGATCTGTTTCCTGACAGAGTTTTCAATCAAACTGGGAGTGGTAGAGGATGAGGTGTTTTATAAGAATTTGCAACCTGTTTGTGATAAGGTAGATATTTTGTGAAGCTTGATTGACATGGAGTTGTGGGCTGGTAGGTTAATGAGGCTCTTTTGATTCCCCTCCTTTTGTTACTTTTAAGGTATCCCCCTTAGATTTAGTTCCCAAGGAGGCACCCAGGGAATTTCGTATGATTCATCACTTATCCTTTCCACGAGGTGAATCTGTTAATAACTTTATTTGCAAGGAGGACTCTCAGGCCAGCTATGCATCCTTGGATGATGCAGTGGAAGTGACTGGGGATTTGTGGATCTTTGGTTAGTAAAGGTCGATATTGAGTTGGCATTTGCTTGTTGACAGTATGGGCAAAGGAATGTCAGTTATTGGGCATGGTGGTAGACGATAAGTTTTATTTTGATAAGGTCATGCCTATGGGTTGTGCTGTGATTTGTGCCACTTTTGAGAAATTCAGCTCTGCTCTTCACTGGATATGGCAAAAAAGAATGGGTAGTGAAAGGGCCATTCATTATGTGGATGATTTCCTTTTGCAGATGAGGGCCATGAGGGAGCTCATGAAAGAATGCAGGATTTTATTCAGCTGTGTACCAAGTCGGGGGTTCCTTTTGGTAAGAAGCTAGAAGGACCGACTAAGGGTTTATGTTTTTTAGGTTTGAAGGTGAACATGAGTTGAGGTTTGTTTTGTCTCCTGGGAGAGAAGCTGGAGCTGGTAAAGGACAAGATTGGGTACTTTCACACTAAGGATAAGATAAGGTGTGCATCAAGGATGTTATGGAGCTTTTGGGTCTTTTGAACTTTGCATGTCGAGCAGTTAGTCCAAGCAGGTCTTTTTGTAGATCAGTGGCATTTTTGCTATAAGGAGGGAAATACAAGCACCAATGGGTGTGGGACAGGTTACTACGCTAGTATGAGCAGATTTGAGTTTGTGGATGACATTTCTTGACAAATTGAATGGAATTTCTTTTTGGCAGAAAGATTGGATGACTCAGGATGAATTGCATTTTTTTCACTGATGCTGTGTCGGACTGGGAATGGGTGCATATTTTAATTGAGAATGGTTTTCAGTTCCATGGCCAGATGACTGGGTCAAAGAGTGGAAGAGGGACATGGCATTTTTGGAGTTGATACCTATTTGGGCAGCCTCACTGGTTTGTCAAGATAGGTTATGGACAGGGAGGTGATTTTCAGTTCAGATAACTGGGATATGTGGTACAGGTTCTAAAGTCAAAAACTTCTAAATCAAAGTTGCTCTTGTTAGTTTTGAGAAAGCGTGTTTTACAAAGTTTATTGATTAATTTTTCCTTTTCAGGTGTATATTTACCAGGTATAAAGAATGTGATAGCTAACAGCCTTTCTCATTTTCAATTTGTCAGGTTTTGGCAATTGTCACTGAAGGTGCAGTTCGAACCAGTGTTTCTGCTGGCAGAGGTGTGGCATAAGCTGTAGTAAGGTGGCTTGTTCAGCAATCATGGGGAGTATCGACATGGAAGGCTTATTATAGGGCATTGTCTGCCTTTGGTAAATTTGTAGCAGGGCTGCTGGATGATGACAGAGTATGGTCTTTGAAATTATTGTTGCATTATTTGGCTAGCATAAGGTTGGAGGGACAGGTGGTGAAATTAGTTAGTGTAATGTTAGCAGCCCTTAGCATGTTTTCTTGGGTATTGGGGCTTGAGCACTTAACCAAATTATGGCCAATAGTGCAGATGTTGAAAGGATGGGAGTGGGTTTGTAGTAGGACGAGTGATGTGAAGTTCCCCATGATGAAGCAGGTCCTTGGAGTATTGTCAGGACTGCGAATATTGTTGGGAAATTTGGTTGACTACCTGCTTTGGGGTACATTGGTGGTGTGGATTTACAGAGGGGCATTTAGAGTGCATGAGCTGTTGGGTACATTGTTGTGGAAAGATGTGTTTATTGTTTCTACTACAGTGGTGATCTGGTTGCAGAGATTTAAAACTAATCAGGTCAGTAGGGGTATGCAGGTTATACTGTGGGGTTGTGTGGAGGAACTTCTTTGTTCAGTTGTTTGGGGTAAGAAAATGCAGCTGTTGCACAGAGGTAGGCCTCAGGAGTTAGTTTTTCATATGCAAAGTGGGAAGGTGGTAGAAGTTGATAAGTTTCTATGGTTAATGCTGAAGGCCTTTTAATGATTGAGTTTCCCAGTTGACAGAGTTTCCATGCATTCATTTTAAATAGAGAGGCCATATGATTTGGCAAAAGAAGGGAGGTCAGTAGAGGTAATAAAGAGGATGGGACATGAGTGATCAGGAGCATTTTTATCTTGCAGATACACTTTATCCTGCACATGCAGAATGATTAACAGTGTCTTCTTGTGATTCCCTCTTTTAACCAAAAAGAATTTGGACATGGGTATAACTTTATTATGGTGGATAACTTTGTTCTGTATAGCTGGTCATTAAACATCTGAAGAAGTCCACAGGGATGAAAATGCAGGGATTTTAATGCATTTATGTATATGTTCATTGTTTGTCATTCTGTTTGGTCTTAACCTTCTTGGAATAAACTGGATTTCCAGATTTTGCAACCTGGTGGTCTTTGTGGTGCCTTTTCTTGGTTAATAGCATTTTTATCTTATATTAGATGAAGTGTGGGTTTATAGTTGGATATTATTTTTTTTAGGATGGGTTGTTGTGATATTGGGCCATTCCTTTATATATTCGGTGGCAAAGTGAGCAGCAGTTAGATTGGATGGAAAAGAGTTGGGTTTAAGACAATATGGGTGGGTGGTCAATTGGCAAGGTTTTAGAGGTTTAAGGTGGCATCAACTCATGGACAGGATTGAAGACGTGATTTAGGATTGGTATACCATGCATTTTGGTCATTTATTTGGCAGGTAATTATTTGGGAAAAGTTCCAGAGAGGTAGTTGTTAGCTATGATAGTGAGGGAGTTGATAAGTCTTAGAAGTAGATTCTTTCTATGATTACAGTTTGGTCAGAGATAGTGTGACGCTTCATCTGGAGGCATGCTGTTAAGTTTATAAGTATTGAGTGGGCTCACCATTTTGTCAATCATCAGCTTGTGAGGGTCTTGGGGTAGCTGGGGTATATGCTGTTGATCAATGAGTTTTTGATGATAGAGATCTGATTTGGTTCTGAGGGGATGAGGTGCATTTAAGTGATCTATGTTTGGACCTGTTTAATGTGCATCTTTCATTGTTTCTGCAGAATTTGATTAGGTAATTCAAGTTTTGTCAAGCGAAGGAGCCTGTCTGCAGGCTGGTTAGCAGAGAAGAAGGTCTGTGATGAACCCATCTTCTGTTCCCCCTTCTCGTTAGTTGGTTTGGGTTGTTATAGTGAGCGATATCATGCTGCTTCTAACGGAAGTTGAGTATAAGTGAGCAGGTTGTTTAGCGCTGCTTTTTGTTAATAACTGGATGAAGGTGAGTGGGTAACACTGCCTACTGTATTTGTTTTGTTGGAATTTGTGACATTCGAGTGTTATGGAATTCATCATATTTTATTATTGATCAGATGCTGTTAATAAATGGTCATCTTATCCTAAATGGTGTGATCTGTTTTGTTCAAGGGGGGTCTACAGCAATGCAGTTTGGGCACAGACTAATTTGTCCAGAGACACTGCAGGATGAGACGATGGGAATTGTTTGGATTATGTGAAGTTAGGCAGGGGGTAGGTTGTAAGGGTGAGTGATGAGGAGATAAGGGTTAATTATGTGAAGGGAAAGGAGGGATAGGCAGGAAGTAAGGTAAAGGAGGAGTCAGTTGGGTTATACAATGCAGATAGCTTGGCTGGAGCAGATTTTGGTGTGAGCTAGCTGAGCCCTCCCTCCGAACTCTCAGTTTTCTTTATTCTGCTTTACCAGTTGTTGTATTTTGATAGAATACTGGAGGGGAGTGAAGGCAGAGAAGAGGAGCTCTGATGAACCCTTTCTGTGTTCCCCCTTCTGTTTCGGTGCTTTGGGTTTTTATCTGGTTTTGGTATAGAACTGAGCAGTATCACTTTGCTTCTATAGGAAGTTGGATTTAAGTGGAGTAGATTGTTTAATACTGCTTTGCGGTAATAACTGGATGAAGGTGTGTGGGTAATACTGCCTACCGTATTTGTTTTGTTGGAATTCGTGACATTCGAGTATTATGGAATTTATCCTAGGTTATTATTAATAACTGGTCATTATATCCTAAATGGTGTGGTCTGTTTTGTGCAAAGGGGGTCTGGACAAAAAAGAAAACCTTATTAAGCATACAAACTAATAATGCTTCTCATGGAACAGTTGTCCGATTAAGGTATCTAGTATCATAAATTATACCATTGATATAAAATTATAGAAGTATTTTATGCAAGCACAGATAAACATTATAAGCAGTGCAAGTATGTATAAGAAAACAGTTAAGTCCCTATGGACGCCACAATTACTGCAGTTTTATACAAACAGGAGGAGTATTTATACATCCAAACACAGGGAGGTGGTATTTCTTTAAGCTAATAGCAGATTGTGGCAGCAGTCACATAATGTCTGTAGCATGATGCCAAATAAGCAGTAAATTTTATGTAGGAAAAACAGAGACCTGCGCAGTAGAATATGTGAACATATTTATAGTATTAGGACTGGAACACCAAATAACGCCTTAAAGGTACTAATGAGTCACACTGCTTTAAGTTCATTGTAGTAGATAAAACAAAAATCACCATGAGGTAAGGGAACATAAGTAATAAAATGGAGATTAATGAATCAGAATGGATTATTAAAGTATAGGCAATGGAAGGCAGTGGTATCAATGACAGGATTCCTATCAAACCTCATCTGAAAGTAAGAAGGCACAAGTAATGTTCCGATTTTTTATGAACTAAATGTAAACAATGCTTGCTGCTATACATTTACTGCAAACTAAATGAAAACAATGTTTTGATATATGTTTCATGATAGGTTAATTTGGGCCCAAGTCTGAACAGAGTTTGTTTGGGGGATTTTAATGAGATAAGTATAAAATAAGTGTTTTAGAACTATTTAATTGGTCTGATGAAGCAACAAAGAGTGTTGTGAAAGTGCTTAGCGTTTTTATTATTTTTTATATGCAGTAAAGATACGTGTTTTAATCACTTTTCCTGTTCTCTTCCCTGCTGAATGATCAGTTTATGTTTAGCTCTGTGTTGTCTGCAGAGTATTTACTGCATTGGTTGTAGCACTTTGTCTGGTCAAAACCAGTTATCCTGACAATAAAAAAATATTCATCAGTAACTGTTAAATAATATCCTAGTTTCTAAACTTTCATTCATGATTATAAACATAAGTTCATAGATAATTGATTCTTAGTCATGCAGGAAAATATTTGATACTGGCAATGAGAGGAGGGTTGATACTGGCAATGAGAGGAGGGTGGAATTCCTTATGGAGAAAGAGAAAAGGGAGGATTAGGCAGAACTTAATAGTGGATAAGCTATTATGAAGCTTAGGGTTAAGGTATTTACAGAAGGAGAGTGAGGGTGGGAGGTGTAGGAGGTATTATAGTAAGGTAACAAAGAGCATGAGTGGGCTGCACAAAGCTAGGGACTGTTTATGACAGATCATCTTTAGAGATGGCTTGCAAGGAATGGCATTCTTCTCACATGGGAATGACATAAGTGGGGGGGGGGGTTATCCTACTACCTAAGGGTCCTTTTAACATAGTTTCATAGGAATAGCAGGAAAAAGCAGAGGGGAAGTGGGGGTTACTAGGGATGATACCTGTAATGCAGTGAACAGAGGGAACACTATTAAGAGAGAGAGAGAGAGAGAGAGAGAGCTTTTCACAGATGTGGCCCTCTTGTAGTATTTGAAGTGGTGAAGATCAAAAGTAATGAATACGGTGAAGAAAGGATATGTGCAGTTAGAGGAAAAGATGAGGTAAAGGGAGATAGAAAGAGAGGAGTAGAAATTGTGGTTAAGAAGAAAGTTTGGGAAAAGGGCAGAGGGATGTGAGAAAATAAGTTGATAGGGTAGCACAGTGAGGTTAGGTGGGTGTTGGATAGATGGGAAAGAGAGGACTGAGTAAGATAGTTGCTGTTGTATTTTCTGAACCTAATTAGGATAGGGTAGGAGAGACAAATGAAAATGTAGAATGTCTAACTAGTATAGAGTGGAAGGCAACCAAATAATTTTGGGGAGAGATTTCAATGTATCATTTTAGCTGAATAAGGATAATTTTTTGGAAGGAGAGAATTTTATGCAGAGCACTGGGAATCTCAAAGAATAAGAGCGAAGAAGCTGGATTTGGTGTATGCCTGGGTGCATTAGGAAAGGAAGAGGGATATATTTTTTTCTAGAGAAGAATGGCCAGACTGGGCTGTATATTGGTAGGTATGATAACAATGGGGGATCAGAAGAAATAGGGTTATGGAAAGGGATCCTTCAGATCCCAAGATGTTTATGATGGATGAAGAGACAATGATGGAGGTTGAGACAAGATGTAGATGGAATCCAAGTATTGGTCAGCTATAGGCAGGCAGGATGGTTGCAGAGTATGTTGTTTGAGTAATGAATGAAAATCTCGGGTAGAAGTAAACGCTGTTATTCAGGAGTAGGATATTAAGGCACCACGAAGTGGAAGAATAATGGCAAATAGGGAGGCAGCAAGAATGGGGAAGGATAACAAGACAAAGCAAACGGAGGATAGGTTAAAATGTTTGCAGGAAAGGATAAAGGCAATGCAATAGGTGACAGCGGAGGATAAACTAAAGGATTCCAAAATTAGGATAGAGATAGCTACATGAGTGGTGAGAAGATAACAATGAGGGAAGGGGGAAGTAGATGTGATGATGAATTGGTATTCACTTCGGGGAGTCACAAGTCACAACTCATAATATGAATATACCTCCAATATTTCACTGTGATCAAAACAAAACAGAAAAAGCCTCTTATCTGGAATATTTCAGTCCCTCTTCATTGTTGTCAGTGCATGGGACAAACATCTTCAAACTGGGATTGCCCTGTATAAAGTAGGTGGGTGGCAAGCAAAGCTGGGGGGGCACTGCAGAGTTTCATGTGCCACCCCTACTTCTGTGTATAAGTAGGCTTTGGCTTAGGGATCTGACTTCCTCCCTTATCCCAAAGACATGTGAATTGAAGAGTTCATATAGTTTAAGTTATCACTAGCTGGCTGTGTATGAAATAGTATGAAAGTGCTCTGCATGTCTCCTTGGGTGGCCTGGCATCCATTGCACAATTCATTGTCTCATGCCTGTTTTGCACCAGTATATGATCCAACTCCCCATGAAATTGAATTAAAGGGGATATTGACAACAGATGAACAGTGGTATCTCATCTTCACTGGACAACATTTTTACTACTTGGCTGCACGTTTAATACGCTGCATAAACATTTATAGTAAGGTATATTCATACAAATTATATCATGCTGGATTACTAAGGGTAACATTTCACCTCTTGGACAAACTAGTGCCTTCATACAGACACACGCACACACACATACACAAACAGAGACACAGGTGCACACACACACACACACACACACACACACACACACACACACACACACACACACACACACACACATGCATAATTTGCATTGAGACTTGTACTTTTCTTTACATATGTCTACAGAAAATAGCTAGATCATAGACTAATCTATAAACAAATACCTTTTCAGTATATCTGCACATGATTACCTTAAAAACAAAGTAATAGATTGTGAATGATCTGATACAATCTGAAAATGTGGAGTTTCAGGCTAAAGCATCAGTTTAGAGAACTCACTGACATATAAACATAAATTATAACTAGATTATTTTAGTACAAGACATACTGCTAGCTTATGTGTCATTGTTCTATGAATGTTCCACTGCTCTGTGGTACACTTTGAATTTAAAGTCCCTTAGCTGCAACATTTCCTAAGAGAAAATCCAACAGCTGCCTTAATTTGAGGGTGTGTGTAAAGCATACTTCCTCTGGACAACTCTTACTCATTCAATGACTATAAAAATGTTTGAAAATAATAAGCTCTTGTGGCTTGGTGAAAGACTTTGGGGGTGGGGTGAAAGCCAAGAACATAATTTAAACCAAATTTATTTTTATTTAAATGCTTAAATCTTGAGAAATTCAGGGAAAAGGGCAAATGTGAAACAAGAAATTATAAGGTTAAATGATGTGGGTTACTTGTAAACATATTTCATATCATCAGTCTATGCTTAGACTAAGGCAGTGGCATACAAATGATTTATCTGTTACAAGAAAAAAATAACATCTTAAAAAGGTTTGGTAAAATGTGTAGCATGTTAAATGAGTGCATGACTAAACAAATTCAAGTCATCCAGAAATAGCAATTGTTTAATCCAGTTTGAGCTATTACTGTCATCCATAAATTAAAAGTAAAAACAAACAATGCATTTCTTAAACAAAATTCAAAGTAGTTCTGGTAATACAAGCATGCAATGGAATTCTGTTAAAGGGTCCTAGACTATCTCCAGGATTGGAAAGAAGATATGAAAGTCTAAGCCATGAATTCAATCCTTTTATATCTTTACTGAGAGACACACAGAAAATATTCCATTCTCTATCATTGCCAGTTCCAAAAATATAAACTACATTATCTGCCAAGGTAAAAGCTTATTTCTTTATTCCTGTCCATCACAAGAATATTCTTAGAACTGTTCAATAAACATTTGAATCCTATAGCTGTTTTTCATCTAAATCTCTGTTTAGGATGGTGGTTCCTCTCATTTCTCAACCTTCCAGTGAAATAATGCCTCTTCATAGGTTCTGTAGGCAATGAACCACGCATATGCAAATTGTGGCCCATTTTTGCCTCATATGGCTTTCGCTTTTTGAGCTGAAATAAAATGTATTTGCATGTCATGCCTCAAGATACATACATTGTTTTCTTATGTTCCACCTCTGCATTCTTTGTCCCAGACTGTGCGTGCTAAGTTGGCCTGACATCTCTATATGTAACTCCTAATGCAGACTGTACCACATAATTTTTGTTCTCTCTTAAAATGTGTCAGTGCTATCAATATCATTACAGCAATGAAGTTAACTGCCAGAACTCTAGATAAGGTCTAATCAGCTGTCTCCATACTGTGATAATGATTTCTTTTCTTGTCTTTGTTATTCCTCCTTTCCAGAATGATCATGTAATTTCCATGTTACTATATTTATATTATTGTGTACTTTATGCAGTTCACAATATCTTGCCTTTTTAGTGCTAATAGCTGTACAACCTTCTTTCAGATATACCACTAGACTATATTTACTGCACTGTGATAAGATAAATCTGACAAACACAAATTAATTTTCTCAGGGTACACAGTTGAAAATACAATTCTTTTGCAAGCACTCTATGCTACAGTTCTATGCACAGCATTTAGCAAATCCCTTGCTCTGTATACCAACATGCATATACCACACTGCACCGTGTATGTAAAGCCTAATTATCTACCACAAAAAATGACTACTCTGTGAATTTTTAACACAGCTGATGTACAGTAATATGTCTCTGCAAACTACAGACATATCAGAGTACAACAAAAGGAGAAAACGGGAAATACATTTAACTACTCATAGCCATGCTAGGACAGACAGGGATTTATTAATGTCAGAAAACAATTACCCATTCCTATAATAACAAGTTACTACCACCATCCAGAAAGATCTGAGAAACATTGATCTGATGTTGTAATCTTCATTCATTCCTTATTGATGGGTTTCGGTTCCGCCCTCGGATCCGATTCAGCCATTGTAACAAGCTCAAGCCAGCCAGAAAACTTTCAAGCTAACCTTTCCCCATAGTGCCCCTCTCCACATTACCTCAGATCTCATTTGCCACATGTGAAAACAAGACGTGTCAGACCAGGCTCTCAGCTAAGTGACAAAAATTATTACTAAATTTCTCTTTTCTAGTGCAAATCTTTAGTAGTTATTCCTTCTATAAGTATACCGGGTATCCTTAGTTTATTTTTGTATCCCTGTTTCTCTTTTCTGAAATTTTCTACCAAGTGGGTATTCTTCATACTATTGTTGGTACCCCTTTGGGTATTCTTATTACCATTGCTGGTAATTTTTTTCCTTTACACTCATTTTTTATTTAAAAAAAAAACGATTATCTTCTTTATTGGTGATTGCTTGAATTTTTAAATATGTCACATAAGAAGGGAACTATAGGTTTCAAGAGATGTGACAAATGTGACAGGAAAATGCCTAGTGTTGATAACCATGTATTTTGTGTTTACTGCTTAGGGGTGCCTCACCTTTCTGAGAAACCCTGTTGTGAAATCTATAAAGGTTTCAGCTCCTGCACACTTGCAGAGTGCAAAAATAAATTAATGCTAGCTGGCATGTCGAAATCTCCATTCATGGAGGCTATTTCTGAGTAAGAAGCCTCACCATCTCAGAGGACAGAACATAAAAAGAGGAGCAAGTCCTTCCCCTCATTTCCTCATGAGTCTAAACTATCAGAGCTGAAACCTAAGATCCTGAAATTGTCACATACACCGGCTCCAAGGTCTAAATCAGCTACACTCAACCAGCTACATCAGCGCCATCCTCTGATTTTTTGGTGCCGATAGTGCTAACTGCATTGGCCACGGCACCAACAACTACAATTTCAACCTCGGCACTGATCCTTTCTGTGCCAGCAATAGTTATCTAAGATCTGGATGCTTCCCCCTTCCCTGTACTTCATTCTGGTCCTTCAACCTCAGTACAGAATGGTGATATACACCCTAGGACAAGGTACTCTCCTTCGGTGGATCCCTTTTATGGCCAACAATACAGACCCTTTTTAAAACATCCAACTTTACCTTCGGGGATGTCCAAGCGTTCCTCTAAGAGTCTTTCTGAACTAGATGTAGTAAGGCTAGTGGATCAGCTGTTACTGGCCTGAGGTTTTTCGATGCCATCTAAACCCTTCCTTCCCATTTGGAGCCAAGGGTTCTGCTCCAAGGACTCCATAGCGTTTTCCTCCTTTGACCTCCTTACAGGTTTTGGAGCATTCATCACTGACACCAACCCCAGTTCCAACTTCTTTGGCACCGGTGGTAGAGTTTCCCATGGTACCGAGGACTACCCTTTGGCCTACGGCATCTTCAGAGCCAGGCCATCCTCAGGAATGAAACTGGCCTGTCGGCACAGTGTTCCCTGGTACAACATCACCCTTTCATACATCTGCCTTGGTTCTGGTAGCTTTGATGGAGCCATCTCTGCCTGTGGCTCCTTCCTTGGTGACTGTTCCTTTGGGGCAGGGTGTGACCCCAAATCTGAATTTGTCCCCTTCATTTCCAGGCTCCCACCCTCTTTGGGAAGACATGCTTTCCAGGTGATGGAAAGGGCACTGGTCTCTGCAGGCTCTCAGTTGGTCCCTCTGGTGTCAGAGATTGGCCCCTCCCCTTCCTCTGAACCACAGCTGTCACAGCCCTCTATTCATGCACATTGGGCTCGGGAGCCACAAGACCCTTCAACAAGGCTCCCCATTTGCAGTTTCAAATTCTGATGCTCCCCTCAAAGAGGTTCCTCGCAAGAGATCATGCAAGAAGAAGCACGTTGATTCCCCAGAGGAATCCTTGACAGAAGATACAGATTACGATGAGGGGGAATGGTCCCCATGGTTGCCCCTTGATGATGTCTCCTTTGCAGACATCTTGGAGATCCTGAAACAGTGGGGGTGATTGGAAGTCCAGCACCCCTTCCTCTGAGGAGTCCATGTTCTTGCAAGCTTTCCAGGTGGCTCTCTGCCTCCAAGTGACCCCACCTGCAGATGAGCTCATTCAGCTGATTGTGCAGTGCACATGGAAGAGTCCTGATGCCATTGAACATATCCCTATAGACCAGATAAGATTCTTTCACCACAGGAGGACAACCCACACTGGTCCAAGGTCCTTCCTGTGGAAGCTATGGTTGTGGAGGTGGCCACTAAGAAAGAGCTCACTGAAGAGAGCACTGCTGTGCATCCCCCTAACAGGGACTCTCAAGTGATCGACAGACTAGGGAAGCAGATATTGTCTGCAGCAACCTTTGCTATTCAGTCCCTGAGCTATCTGGCACATTTTACTCTGCTTCAGAGAGACATAATTTCAGAACTCTCAGAAACCCTTGCAGGAGCAGTCTTTGCTGAGGTACGGGAGAAAGTCACCTCACAGCTTGCTAACCTAGAGTCCATCTCAAATTCGTCCATGACTTTGATTTTGCACTCAAACAAAGGGGTGGCAAGAGCAGCAGGCAATGGTGTTGTAGCTAGACTCCATGCCTGGATGCATCTAAGTGATTTTGTAGACCCTTTCAAGTCTTCCTTACTAAATGCCCCCATAGAGGCAGCATCCCTCTTTGGCCCAAAGGTTAAAGATACCTTAGCCAGGTGTGAGAAGGATGGTAAGACCTTGTCTGCTGTAAGTGTATGTTTTTCTACACATCATCGATCCTATTCCAGGAATCAAAGGAGTGGAAAAATGTGGTACAAAAAATCCCAAGGTCCTTTCCATTACACAAGTGGCAAGTTTTCCCCCCAGGGTAGAGGGGGAAATTCATCTGGAAGATGTCCCTTCAGAGGCAGAGGGGGTCCATGTAACCAGGGCTCCAGAGATTCTTTCCCTGGACAGCCCTATCAGCACTCCTGAAGAGCAGCCTGATTGCTTACCTCTGGAAGCAGTTGGGAGACATTTCTCTCTGCAACACTTTGCCTGGCAAGAAATAACCACAGACTCTTGGGTGCAGAGAATTATGACCAGAGGATATTACATCCCATTCCATATTATTCCAAGGCCTTTAAGGCATATTCCCAAGGTTCCACCCAGTCATAGGGAATTCACAGCTATAGAAATTCAAAAGCTGCTTCAAAAAAAGGTCATCCAAACAGTCCCCCCCAGACCAAGTAGAATCTGGCTTTTACTCAAGATTCTTTTTAGTGCCAAAGAAAACAGGGGACTAAAGGCCAATTCTGGATCTCAGTATCCTAAACAAATTTGTCAAGTAAGCAAAGTTCCATATGGTCACAGTACAGTCTATTCTTCCTTTCTTGGGAAAGGAGAATTGGATGTGCTCTATAGACATTCAGAACGCGTATTACCATATAAAAATGGACAAACACTCCAGAATATTTCTCCGCTTCTGGCTGGGAGCCAATCACTACCAATTTTGAGCACTGCCCTCTGGCCTCTCTACAGCCCCCATTGTGTTCACCAAATGCATGACAGTGATGACAGCCCAGCTGAGACTGCAAGCATTCCGGGTGTTTCCATATCTAGATGATTGGCTCCTCACCACCCCAACCAAGCATCAACTCTTTTCAGTGATTCACTACACCTGGCAGCTTCTGAATCACCTAGGGATAACAGTGAATGAGGGCAAATGCAAGCTTACTCCTCCTCAAAGACTGGAATTCATAGAGATGGAGTTCGACACCCAGTCTTGTCGAGTCTACCTTCCCTTTCACAGACTACAGAGACTCAGACTGCAGCTCCAAGTGATACTCAACCAAAACAAAGTACTGGCCTGAGCTGTTCTCCAGCTATTAGGGTCCATGGTGGCATCCATTATGATGGCTCCATTGACAAGATTACACATGAGGCTTCTTCAGTGGCTACTGCTAACACAGTGGTCCCCCTTACACCTACCCATGTCATTCCAGATCAGGATAACCAACCGATGCAAGCAAGACCTAATTTGGTGGATAAGGCCAGAACAAATTTTATGGAGCCGACCCTTTTCCCCTTCCCAGCCCAGGGCTGTAGTGACCACAGATGCCTCCCTGATCGGGTGGGGAGGCACCTTCAGGGAAAGATGGTCCAAGGCACTTGGTCATCCATGGAGGCCAATTTGCATATCAATGTTCTAGAATGGAGGACAGTGCTTCTAGCATTGCAAGCATTTCAGTCTGTTCTCCCTTCCGGAACAATTGCCATCCAGTCCAACAACATGTCAGTAGTCTGGTATATCAACAAACAAGGCAGAACCAGGTCCTATCCATTATGTCAAAGCCATGAGAATTTGGCAATGGGCAATAGCTTCCGACCGCTTTCTGATAGCAACGCACATTCCCAGGGATCCCAACTTAACTGCAGACAAGTTGAACAGATGCATTCTCCTGCCTCATGAGTGGTCCCTCAATCCTGTCATAGCGGCGAAGATTTTCAGCCGCTGGGGTCAGCCTTGCTGTGATCTATTCGCAACCCCCGCAAATCACAAATGCAGCAGCTACTTTACCCTAATTCCCCCTTGGGGGAGTCCCCGAGGGACACTCTTTTACATGATTGGCCCACGGGTCTTCTTTATGCTTATCCTCCCCTTCCTCTGTTTCCCCAATTCTCAAAGAAGGCTCTTTGATTGAGAAGCAGAGTAATCCTAATTGCACCCTACTAGCTTCAACAAATTTGGTTTCCCTTCTTATGGCCTCACTTAGTACATCAACCCTGGATTCTGGATCCAACTCTGGAATTCCTGTCACATCCACAGGATTTGATGCATCTGAATGTGTCGTGTCTCAGGCTGATAGCTTGGTTTGGTTTCTCCACTACCATTGATTGCCAGGCAAAGCAACCTATCCTCTCCAGTCCATCACATTCTTCTGGCTTCTCATAAACTATCCACCAGGAATCTTTACCTCAGTAAATGGAAACAATTCATTTATTGGTCTCATATAAAGGGAATTAATCCTTTGTCAGCACCAATACCAATAATTTTGGATTATCTATCAAATCGCCTTGAATCTGGAGCTGTAGCCTCTTCCATTCGAGTCCACCTCTCAGCAATCTCCAATTTCCATAATGAGGTTGAAGGCTCCTCCTTAATCTCTCACCAGCTCTGTAAAACATTTTTAAAGGGTGTTGTACATATCAGGCCACCTTTTAAACAGCCAATTGAGCCATGGGACTTGACCCTGGTACTCCAACCCTTAATCAGCTCCCCATTTGAACCTGTGGCCGACTGTGACTTAAAATTCTTGTCGTGGGAAAACTATGTTCTTGGTGGCCATTAATTCAGCTACACGAATCTCGGAATTGCAAGCTTTGTGCACAAAATGTCCCTACCTGATCTTCCATTGTTACAGAGTATCACTTCGGACTAATCCCTCCTTTTTGCCTAAGGTTATTTCTGATCTAACTATTAACCAAACAATTGATCTACCAGTCTTCTTCCCAAACTACTCTAATAAGGGTGAGTATACCTTACATTTGCTCAATCTTCAGAGACACCTAAGTTTTTACCTTGCAGAACGAAATCCATACGGAAATCTGACCAACTGTTTATATACTACTCTGGTCCAAAAATGGGAAAATCAGTATCCAAAGTTAGCATATCTAAATGGTTGAGAGATTGTATTTCCTTTGTGTATTGTACTAACAAATTCTCAGTCCCATCTAAGATCAAAGCACATTCCACAAGATCAGTGACAACTTCTGTGGCTTTCCATGCAAAGGCCCCATGCATGACATTTGTGCAGCAGCAACATGGGCCTCACCTCATACTTTTATCACGCATTACAAATTGGATTTGGTCTCCAGGGGAGAGCCTGCTTTGGTTCAATGGTGCTCAGGAACATTCTTCCATAAGGCCTCCCAGGAAACAAGGTAGCGAGGGACTCTGCCCCATCAGTAAGGAATGAATGAAGATTAACAACATCAGATAAAGAAGTTATGTCTTACCATAACGTTCCATCAGTGTGGTTCATCTTCTTTCACTCATTACAACCACCCCACCATCCCCTTCCTAAAGCCTCTTGGATGTTCAGCTATAGTCCTTTCCTAAGGAAATTGCTCAGAGAAAGCTTCCACTTTCTATTTGTATTCTGTCCTGTCCTTACGGGCAAACTCGATCTGAGGTAATGTGTTGAGGGGAACTATGGGTAAAGCTTAGCTTGAGAGTTTTCTGGCTGGTGCAAGCTTGTTACAATGACCAAGTCTGTTCTGAGGATTGAACTGAAACCCACCAGTGATGAGTAATTGAAGATGAACAGCACAGATGGAATGTTATGGTAAGACATAACTTCTTTTTATATAACAATAAGAATGGGGTGGACATTTGGAGGAGTCTCAGATAAATGCAGAAAGGGTTATTGAGATTTGATGGAGTAAGTGGTAAGTTGAAGAAGGATGTCTGTTTTGGATGTAAAGTATTTTTTTTTTATTAGTGCATTGCTACTAGATTATTCTTCCATGTGGATAAAAGCACAATTTAGACAAAATAGTTATTACAATGATATTTGAGAAAACACTTGGTCTAGAATAAAAAACATATGACATTTTTTTGAGTATACTCTCTATTAGATGGTATAACAACACCTGAAATTAATTTGTAATTTTTTTCTGAGAATATCATACATGAATATTGAGTAGTACTAATGCATTTACAACAGTGGGTGGAGAATGCACATTGAGCAGTGTTACTTAAATATATAAAAAAAATCTGCTAATGAACTACAAGACAGGAAAATGCAATTGCTAGCTTGTTTAAAATTTAAATCACAAGGCTGAGGCAGCCACAATAAGTTGCTGCCAAAATGACCTCTGTGGCTCTGCTCGACAGTGGCACAGGAAAATAATTTTCTTGGGTGGCAAAAGCCAGGGTACCTTTTTGGCTGGGCTTGTATAGGCCCCAGGGCCGATAGCCTAGTACCTACCTATGAACCTATGAATATTTCTCAAGAGCTGCCTTTTAAGCAGATGCCTAGTGATTAATTTTCCATCATTGCTTACCCTGCACTAGTAGATGATCAGCTGTTGGAACCAATCTGTTGTTGACACAATACTTTATCACGTATGATAAGTTGATGTCAAAAACATATTGGATTGTCAGGAAAAAACATGAATGCAAATCTTAGTGTCCCAGTCTTGCAAAAGGTACATTTGCATGTAACAGTTGTCAGCATGTCTATTCATCAGAGAGAGTCTGTGACATTAATGTGCACAACTCACTCAATGCAGGAAGTTTGAGGAGGGATGTAAGAATACCATCCCTACAGAAATCCTGCTCATGCCTAGCTCTACATTATTTATGAGGTATTAAGGAAGAAACCAGCCCTCCAGCAATAGCTTAGTAGTTTAGCATTACCACAGAATGTCTAGTCCTGCAATGTCTACCCAAAATAAAGACAACCATCTTCTGTTTAAAGCACAACTACAGTGTTCAGTTTACAAAATATATTAAAAAAATCAATGCCTTGGCCATTCATTTGAGTGCTTTTAATAATCTGCTCAGTCAGTAGTGATGACAACTGGATTTAAAAACAATTAATAAGTAGGAGTCTTAATTATATTGACTCTTGTATATCCAACAAATCATCAGCTTATCAGCAGTGTAATAAATCCTATTTTAAAGTGTTTATTTAAAGTTGTTTATCCCATTCGAGGATCCCAGCACCAGAATACTTTGATTCAAATCTAAACTTTGGTCATTGTCTGCCTAAAATTTTGTATATTCTCTTCATGTCAGCATGGAGTTTCTGTAGGCACTATAATTCCGGCTCCCACATTTCAAATATCATAGTGTTTGAGTGACTGCTTTCTAAAATCTTTTTCCTCTTCTCTTTCTTTCACTTCTACCAGACCCCCATCTTTCTTTCTTTCTTTCTTTTTCTCAATATTTACATATATAGTTACAACTTACTTGGTGAAATACTCATGTGAAACAACTTGAATTATGGAGCATTTTGTGCAAAGGGCAATTTGTGTGAATGACAGAATGGGCAACTTCTGGGTTGGTTGATACGGGATAAGTGGCTATGTGGTAGAGCTGGAAATTTGTGTGCAGGTGTTTGCGTTTTAGGGCTAGAGCAAGGGCTAGATAAAAGAAGATAGGTTTGCTGTATGTATGTGCATGTATATGGGTTAGGGTTAGAGTTAGGGTCAGGTGAGGTGACAAATTTAGTTTATGTGTGAGTGTGTGTCAGTGAGGGTTACTGTAGTTAAGTGGATAGAGTTAGTGTCCTGTGGGCATATTTGGGTGTGTGCATGTTTATATGTGTGCTAGGTGTGTGTCTGAGCTGTCTAGTGTAATAATAGTGTTACAGAAAGGTTTGTTAATATAGCAATAACTCATGCCTGGGTGTGGGTAATGCTGGATTTACCCACGGTTGGTGTGGTTTGGTCACGAGGGCGAAGCCCGGTGGCCATACAAAGAAAACCGTGGGTAAATCCAGCATTACCCACACCCAGAAGTGGGTTATTGCTATTATACAATGACATTATTTAAGAAAAAAAATGATTACTTTTCTTAAATAATGGCATTGTATAATGCCTCCTTGCTGCCATTCCGCAGCTGTCTGGTATTCTGCGGCAGTTCTGATGTACTGCACATGCGTATGCTTACGCAGTACATCAAAGCTGTGGGCAAAAGCAATGGAGAAAGCAAGATCTCCGTTGCATTTTACAAAGTGTCTCGCTATGTTAAAGGAGTTTAACATAGAGAGACACCTTTAAAAAAAGCAATGGAGATAGGAAGATCTCTGTTACTTTTTTTAAAGCTGTCACACTATGTTAAACTCGTTTAACATAGTGAGACAGTGTGTAAAAAGCAACGGAGATCTTGCGTTCTCCGTTGCTTTAAAAAAAGAGTTATACTAATGGAAAAAGTCCGGGCGACCGGACCTTTTTCCATAAGTATAACTCTCATTTACAACATGCATGCTGACTAATCAGCATGCACGTTTTAGAATATTCATGGGGGTCGTTGTATAATATAATGTATGGCTAGGGTTATGGCAGGGTTACGGTTGCATACATTGGTAAGGTGCAGCAGAAAAATCAAATCTATAATGATACTGTTACAGAAAGTGTATTATGGCTTAGTGCATGTTTACGTTTAGCATGCATTGCAAAAATATATAAAAGTAAAAGTAAACTTTATCGTCATTCAGATCAACAAATGCAATTTATCACTGGATGAAATTTTGTTACTTCAGCCTTGGGTGCATTGAAAACAGTTTTCACAATAGGGTGAAGGAAACATATAACGGAAGAAATACTTGACAGTACAGATATAAATACACACATAGATAACTTACCCACCGCCATTTTTATGATAGGATAGCAGCAAGTAATAATTTAGTTCAGATTGCATAACTTAGATAAATATAATAATTTAATTCTACGATAGTAAAGATAATCATATTGCACTTACGATCTTCTCATGAACCGAGGGAGTGTTGACATTGTTAAGGTTGGTTGTTCAACAGTCTGATTGCTTGTGTAAAAAACTATTCCTGAATCTTGATGTTCTACACATGATGCTTCTGTATCATTTCCCTGAAGACAGGAGGTGGAAGAGTCCATGTTCCAGATGATACTTGTCCCTTGTCAGCTTCACGACTCTGCCGCAGCATCTGCAAGAGTAAAGGTCCTGTAAGGACTGGAAGTTTGATCCTGTGATTCTCCTGGCCTACTTTACAACCTTCTCTAATGCCTTGCGATTTGCTTATGAGCAGTTTCCATACCAGACTGTGATGTTGTTAGTCAGTATGTTTTTGATCATGCCCCTGTAGAAGATTATGAGGATATGGGAGGGGAGTTTTGCTCTTTGTAGTCTCCAGAGGAAGTGGAGACATTGTTGGGCTCTCTTTACAAGGCTGGAGGTATTCGTTGCCCAGCTTAGATCATCTGAGTTGAGCAACCCAAGGAATTTGGTGCTTTTTACTATTTCCACTGTCGTACCACTAACAGTGATGAGTGCGTGGGACCCTTGCTTCGTCCTGTAGTCAACAATGATTTTGTTTCTTTTGTCAACATTTAGTGCTAGATTGTTGTTGGTGCACCATCTGGTGAGTTGGTTCACTTCTTCTCCGTACGTCCCCTCATTGTCATTTCTGATGAGGCTGATCATGGTGGTATCACTGGCAAACTTGATGATGTAATTTGTCTGATATTTTGCAGGGCAATCATAGGTCAGTATTGTGAAGAGAAGTGGGCTTAGTGTGCAGTCTTGTGGCTCCCCTGTGTTCAAGGTGATGCATCATGAGTGGTTCTTGCCAACTCGTATGGTTTGGGGCTTGTGGGTCAGAAAGTCAAAGATCCATTTTCAGAGTTTATTTCTATGCCTAGTTGACTTAGTTTAGACAACAGCTGCTGTGGTATTACAGTGGTGAAGGCTGAGCTGAAGTCTATGAACAGCACACGTACGTAGCAATTTTTGTCTTCAAGATGGTTCAAGGTGTGATGTAGTGTCAGGGATATAGCATCCGCAGTGGAGTAATTTGGTCTGTAAGCAAACTGTAAAGGATCAATATATGCAGGGAGACAAGATGATATATGCTCTTTGATCATCCTTTCAAAGCATTTCATCAGCACTGGTGTGATTGCTATGGGTCGGTAGTCATTTAATATAATTAGGGATGACTTCTTTGGCTGAGGAATGACAATGGCAGACTTGAAGCATCTTGTCACACTGGCCTGTATAAGATATGTGTTGAAAATGTCATTGAAGACAGGTGCCAGCTGGTCTGCACGGTCCTTGAGTAGAAGATCCGGAATAATGTCAAAACCTGCTGCCTTACCTGGGTGGACTTTTCTTAGGTCATTTTAGACTGCCTCCAGGCTGAGACATAGTGGTGTGACATCCCCATCCATGGGTAGTTTGTCTCCTCAAATCCACTGAAGAAGGTGTTAAGTTTGTCTGGAAAGTTTGTGTTATCTACACACTGTGCAGATGGAGGTTTGCAATCAGTAATGCACTGGATGCCCTTCCACAGCTGCCTGGGGTCCTTTTGATCTACTTGTATTGTTAGTCCATGAACATGTTTTGCTGCCCTTACTCCCTTGTTCAGGTTGGCCCTGGCATCTTTCAGGGCAGCTTTGTTTCCAGACTTGAAGGCAGCATTATATGCTCTTAGTAGCTCATAGACTTCGCTAGTGAGCCATGGTTTTTGGTTTGCCTTTATAGTTACATCCTTCAAGGTGGTCATGTCCTCAACACATTGCATACACTTGGTCTAATGTATTTGCTCCCCTTGTGGCAAAGTTCACATAGTGATAGTAGTGTGGTAGTATTGTTTTCAGCCATAATATTCACATACTCAGGTGTTTTGTTTTGTAGTTGACAGGATAGCCTGTACAGGCTAGCAGGTAAATTTTTAGTGTTTTCACTTGGAGGTGTATAGACGGGTCTATATTATATTGTCGGCAGGTGAAAATGTCGACTCTGACTTGTTTGACACCAAAATGTCGAACTACAAAATTAGCGAACGGCGAAATCACTGATTTCTTTCCAATGGAAACAAGTCAGAGTCAACATTTTCACCTGTCGATGATATAGTATAGACCCATAGAGACTGCTGTGATATAAATGGCTGCAAATTCCCTAGGCAGATAGAATGGATGACATTTAAGCACAAGCTATACAATGTCTGCTGAGCAATGGCTGAAGGCAGTATCATTGTTATTACACCAGCAGATGTTTACATATATGCAAACTCTCCCACCTCTGGCTTTACCACTGATGGCCTGTATCCTGGCTGCTCTGAATAAGGTATAATCCTGTATTCCCACAGCGTAGTCGCTAATATTTGAATTTAGCCAAGGCTTTGTAAAAATGATTAAACAGCTGTTTCTTACCTTGTGATTTTTGTTTAAGTCCATCCTGATGTATCCATTTTGCTGTCCAGAGATCAATCATTTGCCAGCAGTATGGATAGAACTGCAGGCCTGTGTGGTGTGTTTCGTACTCTGACACTAATACCTGCTCTTTTTTCTCTTTTCTTTGGTCTGTCACATCTCCTGCATTTTATTCATTTATTTTTTTGCAGTTAATCCAGGAAACAAAACAAGTGCAGCACACTGGATGAATCTGAGTCATTATTGCAGGCTCACAGAGTGTTTCAGGCATGACAGGGACTGCACACAGCAGCCCTGCAAATAATTCACAAGGTAAGCCAGATTCTAGTAGACTCAGGAAGATAAATCTTTCATATATCCTTCCTACATTCAAAAAATTGGGAAAATTGCATTTTCTTGAAAAATGATCGATGAAGAGGAGCTAGAGTGAGCAGTGCATTCACGAGCTGAAGCAACTACAGCCATACAGGGTGCCGTCATTTATTTATTTTTTTGTATATGGTTTTACTGTGAAAGGTTAACATATGTAGAAGGTCAACAGCTGTCCTAGATCGACAAATCGACAATCCCTGGGTGAGGGAATATTCACTTTCTCACTTTCTCCACAGATTGTGTGAGCTCAGAATTAGTATACATACATATGTATATATATATATATATATATATATATATATATATATATATATATATGTGTGTGTGTGTGTGTGTGTGTGTATCTCAAGTACTCAAATGGTCTTTTGTCATCAGATCCTTATTTGTTGATCATAAGACCTCAGTTGAACTTAAGAATACCAGTGAAGGTACACTAACTTCCTAAATAAAGTGTTTTATCAGGTGCTCCTGCATTCCCTGTAACTGCATACATACTAGCTCCAAAACTGTACAATGGAAAAAAACAGAAACTTTCTACATTGTACTGTACTGATTAGCATGTGAGTCACCAAAACACATTGATCATTTTGACCAACTTGCTGGTTGAAGAAGAGGACTTTTTCCATGCATGCATGCTAAGACACACACACACACACACACACACACACACACACACACACACACACACACACACACACACACACACACACACACACACACTCCCTCCTATGTATGTTCCATTACCCTTGAACTTGTGGTCCAGATCATGGCTGAAGAAGTATGCAAATGACCAGCTGACTTCCTAGTTAATAAATAAATAATATGAAATTAAAATAAATGTAGGTATTTATATTTCTTTTCTAAATGTAAAGAATATAAACCATTGTCATTTTTTGGAAACATTGGGCAATTTCACTGTGATCAAATCACTACTGTCCCTCCTTGTTTAGCATCTGGGTCAAAAACTAAAGTTTACTGTTTAAGAGGCAGTCACAAACAACAGCAAAAAATAACATTTTAATTGGGACTCGCTGATCATTTTTTTTCCCAGTAGATAGCCATTTGTTTTTTTTTATTATTATTTTAATATTGTGAACCAAGCTTTGACTTTACAAGTATAGGAAAATATTTACATACATATCCAGTCTATACAATCCTAATCAACATTGTGAAATATTAAACTAATATAATACTGATCAAGCATTTAGGCAGTTTTTGTCACTGATTACTTCAAAGAAAATAAGCAGCAACATAAAACAAAACTGCCTTGTTGATGCTTTCAGCAAGTGACTCCATTGGATGATGCATTTAACTTCTCTTGTATATTATGTAGACGTACTAAAATTCAGTCTGTAATAGTTACATTCAAGGTATCCTATGTTTTTGTGACACATTTTATTTAAGTTTTATTGCATATTATCAGTTAGGTAGATTTACAGACTTTAGAATGCTCATATTAAATAGAAGTTATTAAACAGGTTATAGAACAAAATAAAATGTGCTGTATTCTTTCAATGCGTTCATTTTAGTGATGTCATTTAATGAAACTACATTTATAGTGTCCACCATTCAACCTTTATTGCACAGAACATTATAATAATATTATACTAAGTGCACATTATAATCAGTGTGCTTTTTTATTTGTCTGCAGTTTCTATAGTAAATGACACTGGGAAGCACCCAATGAAAAATGAGGAGTGGTTAACTAGCCATTAGCAATGTCCACCATTGTTTTAAAAATAAATAAATAAATCAAAGCAGGTACAGCTTAAGACTAAGGACAGTATTCAGAGTCATTTATTTATTTACATTTAGGCTATCTGTGAATTCCACAAATGATCACAGCTAAGCTGTGATTCATAGATGCCATTTACTCAAAGTGTGATGACTTCCAGTGTGCCTATGATAATGAGATGTAAATGAGGACAATATAACTTGCAATGAAGTGTTCCCTATACCTTTTGCAATTCATAGAGAAATTGTCCTACTTGTTCTCACTGTTGGCAGATAAGTTATATAAAGAGAAGTCTCACCAAATCTATCTGTGCTAGAATCCATGATCCTGCTGCCACTTGCTGTTGGTTATTTCCAGGTGTGAGTTGCTTGTCTTGGCTGGGTCAAAATCACTTACACCCAAACCATGATTTATTTGAAAAAAATTTTGAAAAAAATGATCCAAACCAATTTGTCTTACTAGCAGCGCAAAATAGAGGTAAGGAATACCACTTTGTTTCGATAAAACTGCTGTTTTTTAAGCCATAAAAAGCATAGTGGCTATATTGTACCCAGACACGGCTAACAACCCAAAAACCTGGCTAAATAAAACTAAGCCATATCACACAACTCCGCTACGTTTTCTTTGTGGATCGGAAGTGCAAAACAAAAGAAAAAAGCAAAGGCAGTAACTACCAGGTAAATATGAAACTTCTGAACAATCCCTGCACAACTATAGTGTAATCAATGGATGTGGGGACTTTTCTCTTACACTTGCAGTCTTCTGGAGAAAAAAAAAAAAAACGGGGCGAGTTATTAATAATAACTATACTCCAGGAACAATGTAGAAGAAAGAGTACAGGAATAAAACAATGAAAATAATAAAATGTATGGAAAAATTTTAAAGGTGATGGAGATCATTTCAAAAGATGAAATAAAACAATGTAACAAATTCTGTTAAATGTAGAATTCTAAAGCAACTACCTAAATGCAGCCCTATTCAGATGTCTTGAAGGCAAACATATGTGACAAGAATGTTTTCAACTGTTTTTTAAAAGTGTGAATAGGGGTTTGCCAACTTAAACCAAGAGAAGGTCAGGAATAAACAGTTAACTAAAGGAAACAGATGCTTTTACATAATGGATAGTGACTTTTACTTATGTGGCTTTCTATGATATGACTGAAAAAGATAGGTAACTCAGAGAAAAGAAAGATTGACACCAGAATTGTGAATTAACCATTTCCACGGGTACTTAATAGTACAAGCTACTTTCATTGTATATAAGCTAATACTTTTTAAGGGTTTTTTCCCTTTGTACTATTTGAAATTTATACAATAATCTACTAATGGATCTATGGACTGTTGATGTTATCTTATATTACAAGCAGTTACAAGCACATACACCTAGCAATTTTTGTCTGTTAAATCAGAAGTAGACTATTTAACTATTTTTTCTTGCTGTTTTGAGGTGTAAATGCTTGGATACTTAACACTGCTTATCAGAAACAATCCCTTACACCTCCTTCACTAGTCTTATTGACTAAGCTAACTACATGGCATATGTGTATGAATGTTCATAGCTATATGTGACCAGTTACATACACAATATAAAAACATGCATGGACCTCTTATATATATAGTACCTGTAGTTTTACCTGAAATGAAATCAACCTGTGCAATACTGATGTTAAAACTAACCATAGCAGAAAATCTAAAGTTACATCATAAGATTTTAACTCAAACTTATACAATGGGAGATAAGTGACTAGATTTAACCTCATTCAAATTAACTTGTGATCAGGAGTGTTGCAACATGCATGTGTTAGATAATGATTGTCAACATTTGGAAAGAATGTAAGACTTTTTTTATATCCCTCTGTTATGTAGCAAAACCTCATCAGGGATAATGCAATATCATTACCCCCTGGATACTCCACACTTCTCACTCTTCAATCAGAGGGATAGATGGTTATGCACCAAGGTAGGATTAAGGGGAATAGACGCCACTCTACTTAATATGCACATAACTCATTACACAATTATTTTAACCATGAAGCTTTATGCAACTGCATTTAAACCGAATAGAGAAGAAAGGAATGATACAGCGAAATGATTACAATAAATTCATAGAATATTAATGGTCTTCAGGATAAATAAATAAATAAATAAATAACTTAGTCATGCACTTAACATACCAAACAAATGTAGCGTAACATACCTCCAAGAGACACATATGACAAATGAGCAGTGGAATAATGACCGAAATAGAAAATGGGTGAAACAAATCATAACATCAGAAAATAATACATCTTTTTCTAAAGGGACAGCAACTATAATCAGTAAATCTTTTCAAGGAGAAATTCTACATTATAAATCTAATAAAATGGCAGATGGTGTTTTTTTATTAGTTCCCACTCCTCACTAGATAAACCTATCATTTTCCTAAATATTTATAGTCCATGTTCCAATCAGTACCTTTTTATTTACAAAATCGTTAATATATTAATACAATTTCATAACTACTATTACATTTTTGGCAGTGACTGGAATGCCCTATTAAACCCCAACAAAGATAGATCACATAAGGAAAATAAACAATCTCCACAGGTCTCGCTAGCATTAGAAGATCTAATAAATAATTTTAGTCTGACAGACCCTTATACACTACACCAATATGACAGATCAATAAATAAGTTCAGATTTTTCTCACCAAGACACAAGGCATGGTCAAGAATTGATTTCTTTCTAGTTTCTGAAAACTTAAATTTTGAGATAGACTGTAAAGTACCTCCCAGCTCTATCTCAGATCATTCAAGACTACAAATCAAAATCAACACCTTGAGAAGTAACAAAATAAATACTACTTACACTAAGTGGACCTTAAACGCTAACATAATCCAAAAAGAAGAAGTAATATTAGAAATACATAACATCTTTGTCCAGTTTGAGAAGGACATTACAGAAAGTATCATCCCCTATGACATACAATGGGTGTCAACAAAAGCACGTATCAGAGGTATTTTCATTCAAAAAGCCTCATGGTTTAAAAAAACAAGAAAATGATACAAAAGCTAAACTGGATATGCATTTAAAAGGAGTAGAAAAAGAACTCCAGAATCGATACTCTGCAGAACTTGAAGAAATTATGACAAACTTACAAAAGCAACTATATAATTTACATTTAAAAGAAAATCACTCTCTTATTGAGCTCAGATTACTACACAAATATGCAGAATGGGCGCAAATACCCTCCAAAATGCTAGCCAGACTAATAAATGTAAAAAAAAATGGAACCCCCAAAATAGTTGAACTAAACTACAAAGGGAAATTATTGCTTAAAGACTCTGACATAATAAATTCCTTTGTGGAAATATACAACAATATCTATAACTCTCATAAGCATATACATTATGAGCAATATGAGGATTTCATAAAAAACTTAACATTTCCTCAGTTAAATGAAACACAACAAAAATTTTTAAAGGCACCCCTCAAACTAGAAGAGATAAAACTTGCTATAAACAAACTGAAAGTGAATAAAGCCTCTGATCCAGATGGGTTAATTGCTGAATTTTATAAAACATTCTCCACACCAGTTTCTAATGTACTGTTAAGAGTCTTTAATACTATTATCACATATGGCATAACTGATCTATATATGAATAACTTAAAAACTATTGTAATCCCCAAACCCAATTCTGATCTAACTAACCCCTATAACTATAGACCAATAGCCCTTATACATACTGATATCAAAATACTAGCACATATATTAGCAAACAGACTGCAAAAGGTACTACCATATATATTATCCAAAGAGCAACTTGGATTCATGCAACACAGACAGATAAGTGATAACACCCTAGCTCTAGATACTATGATGCAACTCCTGTAAAAAAAAAAAATACCCTAAATATACACCAACGGTAGATGGTAGCAAAGCCTTTGAGATGACGGATTTAAACTTCCTATTTAAAATATTATCTTGCTTCAGTATACCACAAGATTCCATAAACAAAGTAAAAACACTTTACAAAAATGCATCTATGACACTATATGTATAAACAAAGTTAAATCTAAATCTTTGAATATAAGCAATGGGATGAGACAAGGGTGTCCCTTATCTCCCTACCTCTTTAATCTCTACCTTGAACCTTTACTCCTCTACATAGCCCAAAAAACATTCCATCGTATACCTAAGTTACAAAACATTGACCTCAAATTTGCAATATTTGCAGATGATCTCAATATCTATTTTGAGCTCCCCAATACCGATTTATGCAAATATTAAATTCAATAGATAAGTTCTCCAATATATCGAACTATAGTATCAGTCTTAAGAAATCCTATATTTTCCCAATAAACCCTATTGGCCACAAATAATTTTATTTTCCCAAAAGTGAAATAAAACTCAAATACCAACTAAAATATCTAGACATAAATTATACTCACACACAATGAAATGTTGAAAGCAAATCTTCAAAAATCATGGGAAAACATTGAACGTGAAATATCTAGGTGGAAAAACATAAACCTCTCTCTCTCCTATCTGGAACAAGCATTATAAAAATTAATATTCTACCTAGAATTTTGTATCAACTAAATGCCGTAAACATATCTATTCTCCAAAATTTTTTCCAAAAAATGAAAGCTGCTCTCTCTAACTTCATCCGGCATCTGAAATCTACAAAAATCAGCTACGACAAACTTTTATTACCAAAAGAAAAGGGTGGCTTGGGGTTACCAGACTTTAAACTCTATTATGATATTATAAATTCCAGTAGAATAATTCAAATAGCAAACCATGACACAACTACCCAAACCTGGTCCCCACTATGGACAAAAATCAGGTACAATCAGATAAACTCTCTCAATATCAACCCTAAAAGCTTCCCTTTTATAAACTTAAAAAACCTTAATACATTAAAAGTTCATCCTATGATTAAAAATAAAATTAATCTATTCTAAAACTTATTAACATCACTTCACCTAATAAATACACTGGATTTCCTGCAACCTATTCACCTTAATCCAAACTTGAAACGGAATGACCAAACAATACACTTAACAATATATCTCTTAATAAAAAAATATGATCTGGGAAATATATTGACTAAACCAATATATTATAGCTGAAATAAGAACTAAATTGGGAATACCAAAAAATATGATGTTATGCTCAGACCACTCATATTACTCATAAATGCAAAATTCTCTGCAAAAACTATAAAAGAACAAAAAATCAAAATAACCCAATCAATAATAAGAATCTTATCTTACAAAGGTAAATCAGGTTTGGAACAGACCATTTTGTCCAGGGACATCTTCAAGTGGGTTAGATACATAGAGCAGCAGGAATTAAATTAATAAGGGGGGATAAGGTGAAATGGGATGGAGGGATGTTTAGGAGAAAATGAGGTAAGGGTAGGGAGGGGCTTATAGGATTTTGTCAAGTGTAACTGAGGTAGGAGTCACATTTTGATGTGAACTTGCTACTGCAAGCTTATATCCTGATGACCTGTAGATATTATGGTGGACAGGTAGGCCTTGGTTAATGCTAGGGTATGTAGTAATTTATGTATTTGTTTATTTTTATCTCTGTGTATGTGGTACAGTATAGACACAAGGTACTTAAGGTTTTGAGGTGATTTAAGGGCTGTTTTAGGTTGTGGGATTGTTAACTTTGCATTTGGTCAGTAGTGCTTAGATTTGCATTGGGCCAGTGCTACTCCCATTTTAATAATCAAGGTTTCTGTGGCTTTTGTTGGTGGTGGGGGGCATGCTTGCTGCACTGGAATTAAGTGTGATGCTGCTGTGGGTTCACTTGAGTTGCTGGGGAAGATACTGTGTCCAGGTGCTACATTTTTTTTTCTCTAATTGTCGGCCGATTAGCAGTCATTTAAAGGATGCTGTGGTTTGTTGGAGATTTTTCATTTCCCCACTGGTCAGAGGTGGTCATGGAGGTAAGTCAGTGGGAATTTGTGTGATCCTGGCCATGTGGAGCTAGATTCTGCTTGCTGGAGCAGTTGTGGTGGCTGGAAGGATTTTGCAGGTTTTTGTTGGGTGCGCTTGTTGTGGGTTCACTTGACTTGCTTGGGGGAGTTCTTGCAATGGAGCACATGTCTGGCTGCTCAAAGTTTATGTGTGTGTGCTGGAAGGTGATGAGGTTCAGCATGTAAGGTAGGCATCATACCAGTTTAACTGCACTGATTTTACAGAAGGTAATTTTGCATTATAATTTAGCCCGATTTTAATTCACCTGTGGTGCCGGCTAAGAAAGGTTAACTCATTACAGATTAAAGGAGGAAGTAGCGATGGATATTTTCAGTTTCCTGCTCAGACAATGCAGTCAAGCTAGGCTAATGCAATACCCATTATACCAACTTTCTGAATGGTAAGAACAGTACTTGGGAATGGTGAACAGCTGGTTTGTTTTGAATCACTGGGTTTGATCAGTCACGTCGGTGGTGGTGTTGGTGCAGTAAAGACAAATAGGATTTGTTTGTAGCTGGGAGGTTTTCCAAGTCAGTAGTGGTAGTAGTAGGTGTTGCTGGCAGTGAGATGACCACAAGTGAGGGTGGTTGGCCACGCATGCGCATAGTGTGATCAACGGTTGGCGGTGGAGTTGCTAACATGTACTGGAAAGGTTTTCCCTGGGTATCTGGCATACTTATCAACTGGCTTTGATTTCTGAGACATTCTTGACTTGATTTTACTTAGCTGTCATTTGTTAACTGGGTTAGTGCAACTGAGCAATTGGCCCATTTTCAATGGAGGGCCAGGGAGAAAAGCTCCAGATAGTGGTTTGGCATAAAATTTTAGCTCAGTCACTCTTAAATAGTGATGTTTGGGGACAAGGTGGCATTTTACACTAAGCCTGGACAATGTTCTAATGTCAGAGGTAGGTTTTGCAAGCTGTGAAATTGTTGCAGCTAATGGGTGGTGCAATATGGTATTGACAGCTGCAGGAGGTGGTGGTATTGTGCGGATGTGTGCTGTGGTATTCTAGGCCAGTTTGGGGGCTGTAACTTGTGTATACATATTGCTTTGTATCATACATTATATATATATATTAAAAAAAAAAAGTTGAGAATTCACTTTTGCTTCTGCAAATTGGTTGCATACCATAGAGGGTTCAAAGGGCATACATGAATGTTACGAGCATGCCGTTTCTGTTGACAGATTGTCACCAGGTAATGCTAGTTATGCTTATTCTGACAGGGGCAATATACCTCTTTGTGGTAGTTGCACTCTAATTTAGGTCTTGACTATTTTGTCCCATGGTAGCTTTTACTAGGATTTGCAATGGGGAAGTTTTGGTGTCCGGCTGCTTTAATCACTGCTAACTATTTCAAGTTACATTAAAGGTTGCTTGACAGTTACTCCTTGTGCTTCTCTGTGTGGAACTTCTCATCAGCATACTGTGGTGCCACGAGCCAATTATGCCATAGTAGGAACCAATATACCACACACAGACAGTGTTGTGCACGATAACTACACCGTAATTTCAAGTGCCCCACATTGGCAGCTCCATTCATAAGTATTATTTACACACAATCAAGGTTTAATAGTTGGAGTTAATAGTTAGAGCTAGTAATAACAATGGACAGAATATTGTTGTCATTAAAGTCACCACTTCACAACATTATTGGGCAAGCTGCAGGTACAACAACAGCAGGCCTGCTTCACATGACTCAGTTTTTTGCCTCTTAAAATCATTGGCACTGTCAAAATTATCATTGGCTTATAACAAATTTTCTACCTGGTACACTAGCTATTTTCCGGTTGGCATACCAGAGAAGAGGCAATAATAAATAATGACAGACATGTGAGTACAGAGTTCTGAATAATATTTGGGGAGAGGTTAGCATAATGGTTAAGATGTTTACCTTACAGCCACAAGGTGCAGTGTTTGATCTGTCTCTAGATGGGGCCATTGTAATTCACATTTTAATACTTGATTCAAAAGTTTGTTAACAAAAAAAAATATATATATATATATTTATTTAGCATTGATCTGAGTTTTCAGAATGGTACAGTTTGTTCCTACCCTTGTTAGATATGGAGCACTTGAATAAGCAGCAGTTGCTGGGACTGCTTAGACTGGAAGCGGTGCAAGTAGCAGCTCGGTGTCGTGCATGAATAGCCAGTCGCATAACTGCTGAATTGTGGTGCAGTTTGAGTACATATGGTGCAAATTTATGGACCCTTTAGAAGGTCCAGAATTTAGTTGGGGTTGTACTTAATAGAAGAAGTGGAAATCTAAAGGAGCAGAGCATGGGGGGGGGGTGATCATGGAAATTATGATTCTCTGTGGCTTCTCAGCTTTCCAGGCTTGAACCATTTACATGTTACCCTTGGTTACATCGGAGACATAGGTCAAACCAGGAATGTATTTTCGATTTCCTGAGGGGCCAGTTTACAAACTCTGCAGAGTTCTGCAGGGTGAGTCCCAAAACCTGATAGCTACCTTAATCCAGATGGTAGGAGGTGGGTAGGATAAGGCTGCTCATTCACAGAGGGTGAAGGACTTCATTTCCATAATTGGTTAGAGGTCATGGGGGGGGGGGTCTTAGAGTCTGCAGAACACAGTTCTTTTCAGAACAATGCCTTTTATATATGCTAAGGATGCAGTATAGGTATGTGGCTGGGTATGTTAGGGAGGTATTTTAGGAAACAATGATTCAGTTGAACAGGCACTGCTATGACTCTAAATGATAAATTTTGGTATGCAGTGCACCAGCGTGGTATGGGCATGTTCTTGGTGGTATTTCACTTGTTGTTTCAGGCAACTTACCTGGTCATTATTGTGTGCCAGCTGGGTTTCAGATGCTTATAGAGCAAGGTATGTGGTGAAGCTGCCAAGGATGCACTCTCTTGGGGAAGGGGGTTGTGGGCTAGTGTAGCGGCTGTGCAGTGAGGAACGAGGTAGGCCCTTGGTAGTGTGTACTGTTGCCATTGATAAGAGTTGCTTACACTTCTGCTGAGAATTTACATTTCCCTCTCTTTAGCAGGTGGGGAAGCACAGAGTGGGCAGCAGTTGGTGGCTGAAGGAAATGGGTGCGAGAGGTGACGGTGGCTTTGCTGTGGAAGTCACCCGAGTGGTCATGATGAGATCACAGATGGCAGTTTGTGGAGTAAGCAGCAGTCACTGGTATAGAGAAATGGAAATTCAGAGATCAGGTGAGAGGGAATTTTTGGCCTCTAGAGTGGTGAGTAATGGGGCTTCAGGTAATACTACTTTGGTAAGTACACAGTTAGGCTTCTCAGAATTGGGTGGAATTCTTGGGGTGCATTTACAGTTACCCATCTAGTTTTACCCTTCAGGGATAATATGTTGGAGGAGTTCTTGGCTGCACATCATAGGTGAGTTTTCAGGACCTACTTCATGGGGGACTTGGGTGAAAGGTGTATACTTTCACTGTACATTTTTTACCAGGATGTTTGAATTGTGGTTTTACAAGAAGGGCACCAGTGAATTACCATTAGGTACTCATTATACTATGTTAGGCTTGCTGTGGTAGGGAGCAGTATGGAGGCAAGTGAGGTTGAGATGAGTTAAGGGCAGAGTAGAGGGGATAGATGGGGTTGTTTAGGGGAGTTTGGAATTGTCCACAAGGGGAGTGGAGTAATGATATGGTTTATGGGTTGGATGTTGGGGGCATGATAGTTGGACTGATATTTTTGTGGAAAGGTTAAGCAGAGGGTTTGCTCAGTGGCCAGTGTTAATTTGATTGGATGTGGCATCTGGGGGAGGGGGCTGGTGGTCAGAAGGATGTATATGATCGGCTTTCTCTTTATGATTAAGGGAAGGGTTAGGCAGTGCATTGTAAGGAGGGTTCATTGGGATTTGCATTTGCTATAACTGTGGCTGGGGTGTTGGGTTGTGGGGGTATAAGTTGGGGGGTTGGTTTGGTGGTTGGATGGCAGGAAGGATTATTGGATTATTTTAACTGTTAGTCAACTGGTGTCTTTGTTAATTAAAGGATGGGGGTTTTGGTTGACTGGGATCCATTTTGGTCTGGTCTACAGTGGACAGGTACACCGAATGATACAGCAGGTTTTTGGATGGTTTTAATTTTCTTTGTCTAGTCATTAATTTCATTGAGATCTCCTGTGTTGCTAGAAGTGTGATAATTGTATCTATAAAATAAGACCTTGTTTTGTTTTGCAGGGGTATCTGTTGTACCACTGCTAGGGGAGGTAAGAGATAAATTTATGAGATCTTTGACAGGACATATAATTTTGAGGTTTGTTTTGCATCTGCTAGTGTCTGCATTTTATGCAGTTGATAAATGAGATATGCCCTTGTTGGTGTGTATTGGTCATTAAGAAATTGGTTTATGTGTGTGTGGAGTATTTACAGTCTTTTCTTTTACAGATCACTCTGAATGCTGATTGGGACATGCAGAGTTGGTATGTTGGAGACTGAAGAAGGTGGACTTGACAGGTGAGAGAAGAAGATGTGGAAGGTTTTCGGCTGATGGGGCAGGATGAAAGGAGGCCATGGGTTGCGAGCAGTGTGGTTGAAGATGGAGTTGTTGGTTTGTTGTGTTTTCTTCCTGCAGCCACAAGGTAATGTCTTGTCTTGGTTTGATTTTGTATGGGGACCATCAAAGATGACTGTTACACTATTTTATGGGTAGTGGGGGGGGTCTTCTTTGTAATGGGTCAGATATTATTGCAGACACCCAGGGTAGGGGTTTAGTGGGTTGCATTGCATAATTTAGGCTTTTGAGCTAGATGGGAGGTTTTGATGGGAGGATTTAGCTTTTTGAGTTACTGCAATTTCAGGATGGATTGGGCTGGGTTGCTTCACTATATTCTGGTCGATAAATAGCATGTCATGGACATTGTGTGACCTGGTAGTATCAGGCATTATCTAGTTTGTTTGTATATTGTGATGGTTAGTTTGGCCTGGCTAGGCCTATTGTTGGTGGTGTTTTTTTGGGTCATACTGCTACTGGCCATGATGGTGGTGTTTTTGAGGTTGTACTATTACTGGCCATGATGGTGGTTTAAGTGTCTTATGGTTTATAATGGGTAAAGGGTATGACAGAAGCATTTTATTACATGGAATGTAAAAGAGATCTAAGAGGGGTATTACATTCATTGGTCAAAACAAAAAAAAAAAGAAAAAAAGTTGTATAGGGTTAGGAGGTAATGACTTTGATACAGATTGGTTAGGTTAGGAGGTAATGACTTTGATACAGCTTGGTTAGGGAGGATGGGTATACCAAATGATGTTTGACCTACTGCCTTACTGGTGGTTAAATTGCTGGAAGTTTGGTCGGAGAGAGAGGGAACAGCCTGGTCAGGCTGGTGGGTGGAAAAGAGAGGCAGGTTTGCCCTCTTCTGTTCCCCTTCTGGTGTTGGATGTACAATTCAATAAGTTGGGAAGGAAAGTGAGCGATTGCTCTGTGGATAAGTTAATAAGCAAGCAGAGCTGCTTATTTGGTTGGTGTAATTCAATAAATTGAAGGTGAGCGGTATGCTGCCTTGTTAGTGCAAGGATAAGTGAGCAAGTGGTGGAAGCTGCTTATTCAAGTGTGAGGGGTTATGCTGCCTTTATGGTTATTTATTTTATGTTTTCGTTCATGGATGTTATCACCTGTGTCATGTTTTGGTGGAAATTAATAATTATTGATTAAGCTATTGATTAACAATCATGTTTATGGAAGTGTAATAAAGGTCATCAAATGTCATTCAGTGTTGTGTGTTTATTGAAGCGGACCAGGACAAAATGATTTCGAAATCTACAAATTAATACTAGCAATTAAATCCCAAAATGCTCTTTTATATTCAACCTAACGGCAAGAAAAAAAATAAAATATCACTATTGATCAAAAATTTCAAGCAATAAGAAATATGCTTAAACTAACCCCCTTCAAAAGCTTAATCTATACCCAGCTCATGATTAATAACAATGCATATTACAAGCCCACTGTCCTTAACAAATTTGATTATAAGTATTCACCATCATGTCCTTTCTTCCCTAAGGAAAAAGTCAACATATTGCACATCTTTTGGAGCTGCAAGAAAGTATTTAAACTATGGTGTTCATTAAAAGTTAAACTTGATAAAATGGGATATGAGAAAACTACTTTTTCATGGGAAACAGCAATTCTGCACATTACACCAAAAAAACTTACTTAGTATACATCAGTATGTCCTTATTACAATGTGAAAACTGGTTAGATAAATCTAAGATCTCTTGGGAAAACTTTAAACCATGGCCATAAAATTCATATCATCGAATAAACTAGCAAACAAAAATCCAAACAAAATTATATATTTTCAAAAATACTGGAGCTGTCTCTTAGATACTATACTAAAAGACTAAAGCTAAATATTTTTTTAACTATAGATGAAACTACAGAACATATAACCTCAAACTTTCTCTTTTTCTAACTAATCTCCCCCACACTAACAAAACTTTTTTTTCTTTCGTATTCGTATACTAATAGTCTATCACCATCACAAATGAAGACCGTATATAAACCCAAAGTATCCAGTTTTACTAATCATATTATATTTAGCTTTTTAGAATAACTCGCCTTTGATTATTTCACTTATTTTTTTCATATACCCTCACATTTTGTTCTGTGGTGATGCAAAATAAAGTGTGGCATCTAAGTGTAAATAGATGTACATAGTTTTGTGTTTTGATGTTTTAGTTTTATTACTCATGTCACATGATACTAGCATCAATATGGATAATTTCAGGCTTCCTAGGGAACATCAGAAATAAGGATAACCCACAAGATGTTAGTGATTAGAGAGGTAACACATGTTAATCTTACAGCATCTCTTTGACAAACAAAAAATATACTGTGCACCTCAAATCTTAAAATTATTTTTATTGGTTATCTGTAACTAAACCTGTAACTAGGAATATCAATACAGTTTAATGTGTTTAGTGTATCTTTCTCAATGTTTTTCTTATTCACCTGTATTACAACAGTTCAACTGTATTCATATCTCATTGTATATGCACATAATGTGTGTGAGTTTTTTTTTTCCCTTTGATCATGTTTTTTTTTTTTGTATTATCTATTTCTATCAAAAAATCGATAAACATTATATATGGGAAAAAAAACCACTTACACCTAGCAGTGCTCTCCTGCCAAGAAGTCAAACATATAAGTAAGAGATAACTCATTATAACTTTGATAATCAGGAAATCCTTGATAGGTTCAAAGTGGACAGGGACATTATAAGGGTCTTAGTGTGCATGCATGACCCCCCAATAGGGGAACTTCTGGAATGTGCAGATTTCCAATCCCTGTGGACACTCATATATGTATAGCCCTCACTATACTTGTCTTGGGGACCATCCAGATATAGATTGGGGACACTAGGGTGCAGTGCTCACAGTCTAAGGAGGTGAAAATATAAACAAAGTATAATTCAATATAATTTTGATAATCAGGAAATCCTTGATAGTTTCAGAATGGATATGGACATAATAAGGGTCTTTGTGGGTATGTATTACTCTCATAGAGGTACTGGAGGAATGTCTGGACTACCTATCCATGTGGACACTAAGGTATGTAGAGCCCTCTCTATACTTGGCCTTGGGGAACTTCCAGAAGCAGAATGCATACACTTTGGGGATCTCACAGGCTTCTGTCCCAAGAATACTGTAGCAGTTCCTGGATGCACTCTTAGCATGTATGGATCAGCAGATCTATTTCCAAATGTCAGCTCAGGATAGATCCAGGAAAATGCATGCCTTTTATAGGGTGGCATGTTTCTCTGAGGTACTCAGTCTGATAAATTGCACTAGTGTTGCAATTAGGGCCCCTCCTTTTCCACAGGGTGAACACTACTGCCATAGGAATGGGTACTACTCCATCAATTTCCAGATAGTGCGTGATGCATGGTGATGCATCACCAATATCTCTGCCCAGTGGCCTGTCAGTGCACATGATCCCCCTATCTGGATCACTCTACTACCTCTTCTTGCATGGTAGGATGCCCAATGGTCATCTTGTTCATAAGCAGCAAAATAATTTTCTTTTTATATTGTAGTTAAGTAGTTGTTCATATTAAAATGCAATGCATTGCTGAAGCCTAAACAATGTTTGTTGCCTTGTCTCTCCCCACACCTTTTCAATCTTTCTTTTTTCAGATGATGCTGGATATCCACTGGAGCCATGGTTTGTGACACCAGTGAGAAATTCAAGTGGAGCTGCAGAAAACACCAACAACACATCCCTGTCCCACACTCATATTGTCTTTGAGACGGTCTTCAACCTCCTGAAAAGCCATTTCAGGTGCCTTGATGAAGCTGGTAGCATCCTAAAGTATGACCCAGCTACTGTGTGCAGGAATATTTACTGCATGCTGCATTCTGCAAAACATGATCATGTGCCAGTCTGGTGGTGAAGTGACCCTTACTGTCACTGCAGCATCCAGTTCCAGTCCCACTCTGACTGGATAATGATAGCCAGCCAGCAGCAGTAGTAAGGGACCACATGCAATAGGCTCATGCATGGCATATGGCTGCTCAGGTAAAGAGGCAGTGTCTAGTCCAGGACCATGACATTCAGGTTAGTGTTTTTTTCTTGTCAAAAAAAATGTAGATAATAATTGTTGCATGCAGTGATATCTGTGGGCAATACTGTGTAGTGCATGGTCTGCTGTCACTATTTGTCTGACATTCTCTCTCAGCTTAAAATGTTTGTTTTTCCTTTACAAAAGTTACTCATATTATTGTTGGTTAAAATCAAGCCTGAGTAAGCACCGACTCATGTTCAGTAATGTCGTAAGACATAATATAAATAATAATCATATTTTCTCTGTTTTGATAAATAAATTCTCCTATAGTTTTTTATTTACATATGGAAGCACTGAATGTCCTTGGGATTTCAATACTTCATGAGTTAATGCATTGCGATTGAATGAAAATGCATTATACTGTTTTTATATTATGTAATATTTTCTCAAATTCTGTTTATTGCAGTCTTGCACATCAGATTATTTTTATGCCATAATACACAATAATATACAATAATTTGCGACTTCAGGGACATAAAAAATATAATTTGTGCAGTGAGCAGGGTGAAGAGGCAGTAGTGTAAGTTTACATCGCAAGATACTCATTTTAATCTATAATTCTCTTATTATATTTCTCATGAAACATTTTGTGTTAATACTTTTATTTTGTAGATAATTGCCACCTGTAACAATGGCAATACATATATAGCATTGATTTTTTTATCTTTCTTTGATGGATTATGTAGTAGGTTTAAAGGGATGAAATGCATAAATTTGCAAAGTTGGTCCCTCCCCCACCAAGATATTTTATATATATATATATATATATATATATATATATATATATATATATATATATATATATATGTATATAGAGCGAGAGAGAGAGAGAGTTATGGTATTCTCTTTCAAGTTAAACATTCAGACATGTCTTTGAATGTGAAAGTGCAAAGTTACAGAATTGTCAAACATGATTCACAGTAGTTAAAGATCAATTGAGACATACATATCTTCTAATGATAGACTAGGTGATGGTGCAAGTCATTTTGAAGAAGGGCTACCATGAAAACTGTAAGGTGTGTTGTGACCTACTTGATGTGGGTTATCCCACAGACACTGATTTGACAGTGCTGCAAGACCATGATGGTGACATTGAATGGTAGATTGTGCTAGGTGGTCATGAATGCTGATGTGACCGGCATGAAGTCTGTTATACTTCTTCACCTAAACTACTTACTGCACTTTTCTGAGAAGCAGTTATATTCTCGTGTGATCTCCTCACATGTGTCTGGACAGCATCCTGTCCTCTTCTCCTTGCAAAACCAACTCAAGCTTAACAATTGTATGTCCTAACGAGTGTATGAATGGAGATGGCCACTAATGCCTGGTGTGCCACCATACTATGCATGAGTGTGATCATGGCATCATCCTTACTCTGTGCCCTTTCCAAGTAGTGCTGAAAATCCTCACATACACCCTGGAGGATTCTGCCCATTTCCAGCTGACTCTCTGTGGCAGTGCTCTGAGCCCTAAGAATGCCACAGCACATTTTATGTGTTTTGTGAGGTAGCTGTAACAAATTCCTGCACCTAGCTGCCCTTTGTATATGTGTCTCTTTGGAAACTGTTACTTCTAAATGTCTTCCATTGTCCTGAAAGTGTTCCTCTCAGTTTGGAGATACTACTGTTGAGGGGCATGGTTGTTCTTTCTGTAAAAGGGTGAGGGTAATGTCTTCATGTCTGTGACTTTTTGATGTACTGACACTTCCTGCAGAGTTACTAATATATTGTGGGGTCTGAGATCCTACTAAAAACTTTGGGACTGCCTGCCACTTTCCACAGGTTTCCTCTTAAATGTAGCTATATCATCATCATCAGCACCACCACCAACACCCATTCTGCTGCTATCCTCCAAATGTATTGGGATAGTGGAACTGTTCATTTCTGATGCTGACCCTGTAAAAACATTTTTGAAAACAATTCTAATAATGAAATAGCATACAGTACTGTATGCTTAAAAAGGGGAGCGTGGGACATTTACCATGCTCACTGCTTTCATTGTCATTCTGTGTTGATGTACAAAGTTCACCTATTAACAATTAATTGTCACGTTTTTAATGTGATCATTCCTTCTCAGCATTCAGTTGTCTATATAAATACATGCTACTGTTTTTAGGCCAACCTTCATGAGTAGAGAAGTGCTGCTGCTGCTGCAGACATTGATAATACCCAGTGTCCACACCATCTCTGATTATTCCTGTTCCACCATCTTCTGTGTCATAGTCATACCCATGGAAAGATACAAAGTTTATTCTTCATCTGGTCTTAATTGAATAGTTGTCAGTGTCCACCCACTGGTATGGAAATTGCATTCTGCCTGGCCTTGCTTCTAGCACATCCTACCATTTATTTGCCCTCTTCTTGCACTATGCTAATGCTCAATTTCTGCCACCCATTGCATTAATGTTAAGATGCACTGATTCCAGGCTTTGGTCCTCTTGGCTTATTTGGCCCTCCTTTATCAAACAGACATTTCCGATATGTCTGAATGGCTGCCATGACAGCATGATCTTTATGGCTGAAATTATCTTTTCTCTGCTTTTCTCCCTTATTTTTCATCATTATTCCATGTTAAAAAAACGGCCATAGTCACATAGTGAAAAATGTTTGATGTAATCAGCTTTTGCATTACAAAACACTGGCCAAGTGTGCCTGCCACCCTCATAAGAAAATGTTAGCTAACACAAGCAGCATAATTATACAGACATCTCATCCTTGCCAAATAAAATATAAAATATCACTTGCAGTGCATTTAGGGCATTAAAGCAATTACTTTTATGACAATGTTTTATTACAAAATGCATCTTTCCTCTACACACACCATTGTCACAAGGGTGGAGCCACAACGGACCCCAGGAACTATCGCTCTATAAGCCTGACTAGCCTGGTCAGCAAGGCTATGGAGCACATCATCATGGAACTCATTAAACAGAGATATTGGGAACCTCCAAACATTGGACCCTACCCAGTTTGGCTTTCTTAAGGGCAGATCATGCCTCCTAAACCTGGTGGACTTCTTTGAGACAGTTACCAAGGCTTTAGATGAGGGAAAAGAGGTCCACACAGCCTACCTAGACCTCGCAAAGGCTTTCAATACCATTCCCCATTCTGGTATTATAGACAAGCTCACCAGCCTGAACATAAACCCCTATGTCACAAGATGTGTTCCCATCTGGCTCACGGACAGAACCCACATGGTGAGAGTTGCAGGCTCTAGGTCCGACTCTAAACCGGTTACAAGTGGCATCCCCCAGGGCTCAGTCCTTGGACCCATCCTGCTCGGTATATACTTCTCAGAGGTATAAGCAAGCACAGGAGGACTATGGCTGACCAAGTTCACAGACGACTGCAAATTGGGGGCCATAAATGACTCTCCAGCTGATACAGACATACTCCAGAATGGTCTCACTGAAACAGATACCTGGTGTCAAAATCATGGCCTCAAACTAAATGCCAAAAAGTGCATAGTCATCCCCTTTGGAAAAAACAAAGTACCCATGAACTACCACATACATGGTAGTCCCCAAAATACTGAAAATGTAGTAAGGGATCTGGGGACCCAAGTAGATGGTAATCTCTCCTTTGATAATCGTATTGCCAAGGTGGTTAGAAAATCCTTCTATATGGCCCACCTAATCACAAAAAGGTTTGCATCTAGAACAAAAGAGGTTATTGTGCCCCTATACTCATCACTCATCAGACCCATCATAGAGTACAACACCCCATTTGGGATGTACCTTACAAGACACCTGCGACAGCTGGAAAGACCACAGAAGTACCTCACCAAGAGGATTACTGACCTCAAACAGATGCCCTATGCAGCCCGACTGAAGAAACTCCAGCTGTACTCAGTTGCATATTGCTTACTCAGAGGTGATCTCTGCCTGACATACAAGGCCATGACCAATCCAGAATTGATGGACATGCTCCACCTAAAAAAAAAACAAATCCCCAAGAGCCACACGCTCTAGGGATCTAAACCTCACCACAATGATAAATAGGATGTGCTGAAGGGATAGATTCCTGTCCCAGAAACTCCCCATGCTTTGGAACAGGATTCCAATCTACATTAGGCAGAGCCCCTCACTAACACTCTTCAAGAGAAACCTTGATGAGTGGATGGGAAACAGAATATTTACCCCGGGGATCACTGCAGTGGCTCTGCTGGACAGAGGCACAGGGAACTAATGGCTCTGCTGGACAGAGGCACAGGGAACTAATCTAAGGGGGCGGCGAAAGCCAACGCATGCTGGCTAGGCTTATAGATGCCCTCGTGCAGATAGCCTAGTACTTACCTATGAACCTATATTGAACTCCCACTTCATTGAAGCAGTGGAACAACAAAGATCTTTCCAAGGTAAGTAACCTGTTGTGCGAGACAGTGAACTTTGCCCTTTTCTGAATTGTAGTGCAATCTTGAAGTTGGTATATTTAGTTAGGTTGGGTGCAGTCCCCCACATTGGGGGCCATAGCCCCCTAACTTGGGTGGGTTAGGGATGGTGTAGTTTGGATTTTGTTTATTTTTTGGTAAGCAGTTACTTACCCTGGGAAGATCTTCATAGTTCCACTGTTTCAATGGAGTGGGGGTTCGATATTTTGATTGTTGACATATTGAAAGTGAGGTAAATCCATATTATATATATATATATATATATATATATATATATATATATATATATATATATATATATATATATATATGGGTCTACATTGTTTCGTTGAATCTCATTTTACTGAATTTCATTTCACCCCGACCACTTCACTGAAAACTCAAATTACTGAAAAGTCATTTCACTGAATCTCACTGAACTGCAGTTAGTATATGTGGCACTGTGTAGACTACTGTAAGGCAAGTAAAAGGGATATTCCTTTTCCCCCAGTGTAGTGCAATCCTGGAGTTAGTATATATAGTTAAGGTGTGTGTGGGGGCTCAGCCCCCCACTTAGTTTGAATGCATATTGTCTTCTGGAGAGAGTAGTCACTGGTGTTACAACTATGCATGTCTATTGTTTAAAATGTATTGCTTTGACATTTTTGGTAAAATACAATATAAAACAAACAAGGTGTGGGGCTATGCCCCCTACTCCCCCACACCCCCACAACTATATATACTAACTCCAGGATTGCACTACAGTAGGGAAAGGGGCATATACCTTTTACTTGCCTTGCAGTGCTCTACACAGTGCCATATATAATAACTGCAGTTCAGTGAAATGAGATTCAGTGAAATGAGTTTTCAGTCATTTGTGTTTTCAGCGAAGTAGTCGCGGTGAAATGAAATTCAGTGAAATGAGATTCAATAAAACAAAGTAGACCCATATATATATATATATATATATATATATATATATATATATATATATATATATATATATATACACATACATGTGTGTGTAAAAGCAATGTTTCTTAAATTTAACTCAGTAATTCCACTTATTTTAAGTGTTTCTTATTAAATTAAATTTTAAAAAATATTTTCTTAATTTAAGAAGTCTGCAGTATCCTTTAACATTTGCCACCTAACTTGAGTGTTAGAAATTTATATGGTGATGTTCAACTTTTCCACATACAATTCAGAGCCACTTAGACATATTTTATGCAAATGAAGCCTTTTTCCATGTACCTCTATGAATCAGAGTAATACACAAATGTGTACAGAGACATATGGGTGTACATCAGTAATGGGTGAACATGAATCCAGGCCCAGACTGACATGAACATGCTGCAGGCAGCTCTGCAGTCCGCAGCACATCCTAGCAGTCCCAAGCTTGCCACGGTAATGCACAAGTGACCCTAGATGAACCTAAATCAAAATATATTTTAAAAAAATGGAGTCCTTTGAATGACAATTTCCACCAATGTGAAATGGAATTCCTGCCCATCTAATGTCATCTGCCATACGTTAGCACTTCAAAAAACTAATTATTTCCTAAAGCTTGTACATAGCACACAATAATATTCAACCCCCCCAAAAAAAGTAAAAAAAATTTAAAAGTATAATATTGCTGTACTACATGAGGCATGTATAATTGGCATTCAGGTGTAATACTCCAAAAAATTGAAATGGCCAGCTGTAGTAATAGATGTAAAGCATAGGCCTAACAATTATTCACTATATTTCACTTTTTTTATCCAGCATGTAAGTGGAATTTGACTGGTTTCCTTTAAAAAAAGTATATGACAAATGTTTAATTAAACCAAACTTTCCAATAATTTCAGTACCTGGTCTAATGTCCCTGCTAATTAACTGGGTGTGGTTAAAGTGACCCATAGCCCATTGAGAGTGGTTGTGAACAACAGCCCTGCTCATAATTGCTTCATTCTAGTTCTGGCACTTCACGTCGCGGCATTACCTGGGAAGGCACAAGGCCATGCTCCCTTACCATGCTCTATTTTCTCAATGATTCATACCAGAATAAAATCAAGATATGTGCATGTTGCAGTATATGGAAAAACATCAATATTTGGCAGGTGTTGGATATTAGCTGTCATCCCTGACAGGTATCACCTGCTCTGGCCAGCAGTGCCGTCACTGTTATCATGATTTGCAGAAGCACAGCTCTGACTGGATGGCTGAGTGGGTAGACCAGTTAGTGGATAAAAGGCCAGTGTTCTACATTTTTATTTTATTTATTTTTTTATTTTATTTTACATTTGTTTACCGGGCTAGTCCAACTGGATACATTTCCATTTTCAGCAGAGGCCCGGGGAGAAAAGCTCCACATTGAAGTCAATACAAACAAGTCATTTACATAAAGAAAAGTAAGTAGTTAGTAAAATACCAACAGAAATAAGGTTTAATCTAGATTATAGTAGTTGAAAATATATATTAGGAAGGACACTTACTCTAATTTTCTTTACAGTACAAGATAGGGGAGTTATACTTTAGTAAAACATTCAATGAAGAGTCTAATTAATTAAGTAAGTATAAACCATAGAGAGTTCTATATAAATTCATAACAGAGGCTAATTAACAAGGGTGATTTAGAGAATGTCTACTCAAGGAGAGTGAGTAGAAAGAGATGAGAGAGGGTGATTCAGAGAAGAGTAATTAGTAGAATCATAAGATTAGTCAGGTTTGATGCATGGGCATAGCCAGAGTGTTTTTAGATGTTGTTTGAGCTTTTGTTTAAAGAGGAAGGGTGACGAGGTAGAAGTTAGAGTGGTCGGTAGAAGATTCCAGTATTTACCTATGGTGTTGGAGAAAAGTGAGTCACCTGCTATGTTATTGGACTTGCTTAACTTCACAAGAAGTTTATTAGAGGAGCGTAAAGAATTTAGGTTAGAATAGGGAGAAATAAGGTCAGAAAGTATAGGAGTATTTTTTGGTTGGTAAAATATCCTATGAACAAAGGCAAGTTGGGAGAGTAATTGTGTATTTTTTAGTTCTAGCCAGTCTAGTTGTTGTAGATTCTGACAGTGGTGAGTTCCAAATGGGTTTCCGGTGGCAAATCTAGCAATGCTATAGCATGCATTTGCAGTGTTCTACATTAAGTGCAAAACATTGTTTCTGAATAGCCACTATTTAATTGCGTCATATTAAACATTTAAAAGTATAACAACTTTGCACAGATTGAGGTATTTCCTGAAAAAGATTTGTGTAACTGCAAATACTACCTGTAATGCTATTAATGAAATGTCTATACCCATAAAAGCATATTTTGAAAAAAAGAAGATATGGGTTGGCATAATTTTGATATAATTTTCTTAGTAAATGCAAATGTGACATATATTTACTAAAATAATCTATATATGTAGACCTGAAAACTTTGAAACACACAGCTGCAACAAAAATAGCACTGAAAATTAAAACCAAAATAATTGATTAAGCGCTTTCATTCCTTCTAGTCAAGAACTTCTATAAATCAAAAACATTATACATGTGCTGGATTACAAAAAGCAGTTGTTCATTTATTTATAAAGACTCAAAAACATTTGAAATTATACATTCTAATTTAATTTATTAGTGTTGCATAAACTTAATATGATAATTACACGAAGCCAGTTTTGTGTAGGCCACAGACATATTTCTTATAACAATTGTTTAACAGTTGTTTGCTCAAACGTATTTTAACTGCACATACAACATGGCTGAAGTCTCAGTCAGACACCACACCTTAGAGTGCAGGTTGGGTGAGAGGAGGTGGGGATTATTGTGCCAAGCGAATGATGAGGACAAACTTTACTGAGAAATGACCAATTTTGTCTTACTTCTGCATTACCTATCAAATCAGACACATTAGTACAGCAAAGGAAATGCAAACTTCCATGAATTTCTGTATTTGTCTGTTTATGAATAAGTTCTACATGAACATAGTCACACACACTTTAGAATTTTGAAAACAACGTTCTACCTACATTTATTTTTCAGTTGCATGACAGGAAATATCTGCACACGTTTTTGTAAGAATTCATATAGTTATGCATATATAAAGCAAAAGAACATTTAAGAAAGCACTGCAGTAAAGACATATATATATATATATATATATATATATATATATATATATATATATATATATATATATATGAATATATATATAAGAATTCGAAATACAGACAATTTTCTTATGTATTCTATTTACAGAGGAAGACATAAGGCACAACATTAGGCAGCAGGAAAGAAGAGCAGCCAGGCTGTTTGAATCCACTGGTAAGAATGAGTGGTCTCATTTAATAATATAAAATAACATAAAAGGCACAGTAGCGATGCAGGCAGTAAACACAGCACTAACCAAAATGCAGGAAACAAAGCTGAAAAAAACGCTGCTTCATGAACTTTAAAATTCGGATTTATTGTGATACAAACAGAAGACGTGGTAAGCGCTTTCACCTGGATAGGCTTCTTCAGACCAAAATAACCCCCCCCCCATTGTACACCCTTATATGGCAAAAAACATGCCAAAAACAGATAAACCATTAAAGGCACAGTACATCTATCATGGTATTTTTCCAAATCCACTTTCCAATCTCTGAACGTAGACATCCATAAAGGAAATCCAATTTTTAGAAACCTCATGGGTAAATTTCAGATTTTGCGTTAGACCATTAACTCTCTCCAAGAAGAGAGATAACTCATCTTTCGTGCCCTTTCTGAGAATTGGATTTCCTTTTTGGATGTCTATGTTCAGAGATTGGAAAGTGGCCTATTGAACACAGGAGTGTATAGAAAGGAGTGTCAATGCAATTCCTATATCCATAGACACAGTGTGCATCCAGGTTACATCTTTGGTAATATTACGAGGGGTCAGGTATATAGGACGTCATGGTATAATCCCAGTCAGGATGGCTTTGAGGCAGATGTTAGGGATTTATGTGAGAGGTTTAAGAGCAGGGAATATCAGACATCTGATATGGAGAGAGGATTGGCAGACCTCATTAATTTGAGGGAACAAGCTGCTGCACCCTTTTTTTCTGAGACTGTAGTGGACCATGATGGTCCCTCTCAGGGTGTTCTGGCAGGGAGTAGAAACCATGGTTTCAGAGTGCCCTTATATTATACTAAGGATGTAGGTAGGTTGAAGGATGTGATTAGATCACACTGAGGTGTGTTAACACTGGACCCGAATGTGAGGGAAATTGTGGGTGCTGCCCCAGGTTTTGTCTATAAGAATAGATCGAATCTAAAGAAATTGCTGTGTTATCCTGTTATGGATGGTGGAGGTGATAGGGTTGCTGGTACTGTACCCTGTGGTAGTTGCAACTATTGTTGTTCCATAGACACTGATGTCCATTTCTATCACCCTGTCTATGGCACTAACCATGAAGTTAGAGTTCATGCAAACTGTGAATCTACACATGTTGTTTATTTGGCCTCCTGTGGAGCCTGTGCTGCGTTTTATGTAGGCAAGACAGAGAGCAGGCTGAGGGACAGAATAAGGGAACATCTCTACCACATCAGGATTCATTCCACTGTCAATGCTCTGTCCAAACATGTCTTGTCTAATGATTCCACACACTTTTTTCGTTTTAAAGTACTAGATCTCACACACTAGTTTTGGGGAGGGGGGTGTGAGGGGTAGAACTGAGAGTATAGAATCTAAATGGATTGTTAGACTTAGAGCAGATGTTTTTCCTGGACTGAATGAGAATGTACCATTGAGACCTTTCCTGAAGTCCAGGAGATTGAAGTGATATGTATGACTGTGCTTTTTGCATATATTATGACAGCATTTTTATGAGAGAATTTTTATGAGAGGATTTAGTGTTGTGCAATTAGTATGAATTTATTCAGTTTTTTGTTTTTATACATTTCCATTCATGTTTTATGAGTGTGTATAGGTGTTTTTATTTTACTATGGTTAATGTATTTTAGAGTAAGCACTTCATTTATGTTGTATACCATGATAGTTGTACTGTGCCTTTAATGATTTATCTGTTTTTGGTGCCTTTTTTGCCATATAAGGGTGTATAAGAGGGGGGGTTCTTTTGGTCTGAAGAAGCCTATCCAGGTGAAAGCGCTTACCACGTCTTCTGTTTGTATCACAATAAATCTGAGTTTTAAAGTTCATGAAGCAGCGTTTTTTTTCAGCTTTGTTTCCTGCATTTTGGTTAGTGCTGTGTTTACTGCCTGCATCGCTACTGTGCCTTTTATGTTAGTTTATGTGCTTGGACTGAGTTTGGCACAGGTAGCATTAGTCCTGTGGGGAGTGATATTTCTTGGACTGCTCATTTAATAATTTTTGTAACTAATTTAATTACTATATATAAATATATATATATATATATATATATATATATATATATATATATATATATGTGTGTGTGTGTATGTGTGGTTTCACTTCATATTGTCGAAAGCTCATAACATCAAATCTCAAATCACTGAAAACTGCAAAGCAAATAGAAATAACATCCCACAGAGGTTTTACTACATTTATGCAGGGGGACAAGCCACCCTGCACCCCACATCCCTCATACATTAAATATACCAACTCCAAGGTCACACTACAGTGTGGTTAGGAAATTACCTTTTCCCCCCACTGTAGTGCGACCTTGGAGTTGGTATATTTAATTTTGGGGAGTGTGGGGGGTGCAGGGGGTCTTGCCCCCTGCATAAGCGTAGTAAACAGTGTCTGGGATGTTATTTCTAGTTGCTTTGTAGTTTTTAATGATTTGAGACTCGATGTTATGGGTTTTCGACAATTTGAGTTTTCGATGATTTGGTCTCACTGTTTTGAAATTCGATGAAATGAGCTTTTGACGATATGAAGTGAAACCATGTGTGTGTGCATGTATATATATATATATATATATATATATATATATATATATATATATAGATAGATAGATACATATATATATATATATATATATATATATAAAACTCTCTCTCTCTCTCTCTATATATATATATATATATATAGATATATAGATAGATATATATAGATACATAGATAGATATATAGATATATATACACATATATATATATATATATATATATATATATATATGTATAGATATATAGATAGATATATATAGATAGACATAGATGTATATAATTATTATTTTATTACTCTTAACTAAATCAGTGCATTATTCTGTCTTAAAAACTATTTTTAATGCCTGTGAAATCTTTATACCACTTAACTTAAACAAATACAGTGAAATCATTCCATTATTGTAAACAAGAGTGAGAAATGTGTCATTGTATAATTACTGTACTCTGTCTAAAACTGTTTTCTTTAATGGCTATATGCAAATATTTTTATAGCATTATATATTAAATAACTGCAGTGAAACCATTACACTTCAAGCAAATGTAACAAAGATATCAATACATATGGCAATATTTTGTATTTAAATAATCATTTTTAATATTTAGAAAGGGTAGTTTTAGTATTGCATTGAATATTAGATAATGAAATGTACATTACTTGAGAGGAATACACTCCCCTTCCAAGAACTCACAAGCACTTACCATATGAACTCATCTGAATTATGTAGTAACAACATACAATGGTCAGAGAATAAAGGGTCCCTCTGATAAAAATCCAACAAACAGTATAATGATGCAGAGAGAACACACCACAGCCACTGGAGAGTAAAAACTTATTTTAATATTGTAAGCGCTTTCGTGTCCTGCTGGGACACTTCATCAGACATATAACGGCATCATCTGAATTATGCATAAGCACTGCTAATATCCTTCTATTCAAATGCACTACCATTTCACAAATGAGTACTCCCATTGTATGTAAAAACACTTCCAATACACAAGTTTTAATTCAATAAAGAATTATTATGTAAAATTGTTTTAAGAAAATAAATAACATGTAACATGATGTATGGATTTATTGTGCATTTTCCCTTTTGCCCCCCCCCCGTTTTCTTCTGTGTTTATTGTGTTTACTGTACATTACTTACTCCTTTATTACTTTGTTTCTCTCCTGTTTGTTTAACTTTTTTCTACAGATTCAAATCCTTCTGGTGTGGCCCAGGCACATACCTTCCAAGTTAGGGAGCACTCACCCTCTACCCCCCCCCCCCATTTTCTTCTGTGTTTACTGTACATTACTTACTCCTTTATTACTTTGTTTCTCTCCTGTTTGTTTAACTTTTTTCTACAGATTCAAATCCTTCTGGTGTGGCCCAGGCACATACCTTCCAAGTTAGGGAGCACTCACCCACTACCTGCCTGTGAATGTCTTCGCTGGGTTGGGGTGGTAGCACTGGTCACCCCAGTACATTGTAGCCTGGCAAGCTTCACTGAAAGGGGGCTTAAGATAATGATAGATGACATACTGGAGCATGTAGTGGACATTTGTATTCAGTCAGCTGAAGCCTCTCTTCTATGCGCTCTTGACACGCTCTCCATTTGGTGCAGATCACTGCACTACAACAGTCCCTTACCCCATCAATATCGGGAACCTCCACTGCACCAGCATCTGCCAATGGAAGTGTTTGATGCCATGTGCCCTGGGAACTCCTGCACCATCTCCTACTCAGTTCTTCTTCCCTTATCGTTTGTCCATCACCCTCTTGCCTATATCCCACCCACACTACCCTCTCGTATAAAAAAAAATGAAAAATGGGGAGGTCTGTCCCCAGACAAAAGCATGTTCCTCCTCTCCCACCTCCTCCATCACAAACCCTCTTGACTTTTTCTTCTGTCTGCCCTTTTTTATCTTTCATTTCTTCCCTTTTTTATCCTTTAGTAAAACCATTAGGCTGTTCACATAATAATACTCCCATATAATACATTATAAACACCTTTATTTTTTTTAATTTTTGATTATATACTTTGCACAGTCTGACGTTACTTTATACCTTTCAAGCATGACTGCACTTAGCCATGCTTATCCACAATACTTGAAAATATAAAAAGTAATACGAATCCACGGGCTTTTTCTTATTAACTCACAAGTTGCTAATGCTGACTTTTACATACTTTATTCTTTTTCCTTAAAGGGCCATGCTTTTACAAATAGCTTTGTTGTTCCTTATTCATTGCAAACAACTTACTCGGTGTATTTGCATACATGTCTAGTGGCTCTACCTGCAAATAATAGTGGCACATTTGCGAATTACTGGACTGAGAATAGCAGCCTTAAGAGCATGCTAACAAAGTCTGAGCTGTCTGTTGTTCCCCTAATAATACTTTCTATATATTTTCTCTTTTATTGTCACTTATTTTTTAATGAATATTAAAATACTAGGTCAATGATGACAACTAACATTTTAACTTAGGGAAAAAAGAAAGCAAAAGGGTATCAGAGTAAATATGAAGAAATAAGTAAAAAGAAAAAAAAAGCACAAAGAATGTAGATTAGCACCAGTTATGACCAAAAGAAGGAAATGCAGAGGAGTTCATAAGTTTATACGTGTTTACTAGGCTAACAACCACAAGGACCTTTTTAAGCCTAGGCATACATCCCAAACCTCTGACAAGTTCTGATACCCTTGATAAGTGTAAGCATGGGCTTGGGAGATGAACCATTTACAGGTGACCTGTGTCCATTAGAGACACAGGTGCCAAACCAGGGATGAATTTCTGGCTCAGAAACCTCATATACTATATAGTATGTTATAACACTGTTTCAGATTAACAAGTATGATGTGATGCAAGAATTATTTTGCACAAGTAATAATTTAGTAAACATTTGAACTGTTATTATTCTTGCAGATAATTGAAAGACGTGTCTTGGATCTCCATTAAATAAATAAACCTTTTTGTATGGTAAAAGTTGCAAAAGATGAATTCCAGTTTGAGTTGCTCTTTCCAACATAATAGTGTTTGCTGAATCCAAAAAGATTCATGAAGAGTTTATTCTGTTATATATGTAAATTTAACCTGCCATCTCCTAGCCTGAACAAAATCTCACCAAAATGAATTACATCAGCATTTATTTGTCCACAATTCCAACAAACCAGTGTATTTAAAAAGCTCATTAAATGTTCTTTCTTGCATAAAATGTAATGCTAATATAATTTTATATTACTGAAACATCTCAGGAGGGGTAATATGTTTTCTAATCTAAAAACAAATACTGTGTTATTTTACCCCATAAAAAGCCTTTCTACCTAAAGTCCACATACTCATTTCCTTGATTTGGTAAATACAATTATATAAAACAAAAAAAATGAGTCTTCTGGTTCTTATAATCTCCCATATAATTCTTAGTTGTATGGTGATCTTAGACCACCATAATACTTGTTAGACTTTAGATTTAATGCATTCTGCTACAAAGGCTCATAGCATCTTCTTAAAGCTACAGGCTGTGATAATTCTTCTCTGCCAAAATCATTATCCCAATTCCTTAAAAGTTACAAGATAGGAATGTTAACCAAAATGAGGGAAAAGAAAACTTACTCATGGACTCATATCTACAACTGACACTTTCAAAAATGATACCAGTCAAAACCAGCAGTACATTTTAAAGAAGTCTGAAAACTTCTAATTTTTTTTAACTACAACCAGACATTTCTGAAAAAGTCTCCTCACATGGTTTCTTCCCTATGTCATGCAGTAAATCTTTTACCATGAAAAGGTTTCATATTAAATTTACATCAAATGTTTTACCATGACTGCTGCCACATATCTTTGGGGATTAGGCAGATGGCAACCTTTCTGTATTGCTGTCTAATCATTGCTCAGCATGACATCATTGGATTCCCTCATAACAATAAAAATATTGAAAAAATGTCTCATTCCCTGTAACTGTGTTGTAGGGTTGCAAATGTCATAAATGTCACAGTACATTTTTTACATAATGGCGCTTTGAGTTAATCCACATAGAACATATAATTTACACCCTGTATTATTTTACTGAGAAACGGGTGGCCACGGTGGTGCAGTGGTTAGCATTGCTGCCTCACAGCAAGAGGTTCTCCATTTCAATCCTCGGCTGGGGTGCCTTCTGTGTGGAGTCTGCATGTCTTCCCTGTGGTCGCGTGGGTTTTCTCCGGGTGCTCCGGTTTCCTCCCACATCCCCAAGACATGCTGTAGGTGGATTGGATGCTCTAAATTGGTCCTAGGTGTGAGTGTGTGCATGTGTGTGCATTCTGTGGAAGGTTGGGTGCCGGCCTGGCAACTTGACACTGTAAAACTCCACTGCCAATCATGAGCGGACAGGTGATCTGCTGTGGCGACCCCTTACCGAGAAAAAGCTGAAAGAAGAAGAAGATTATTTTACTGAGAAACCTCTATAGTCGCTTCAGGTTTTTCAAATGCCTTGTCAGGTACATGGCAAAGGGTGCATTGTACTTGATTATTGACCTAATGAAGGCTGGCTATAGTGAAACTATGATCTCCTTAGATCTGGATGATATACCCTTACTTGTAAGTTGAGCCACATAGAAAGATTTTCTCACTACCATGGATGCATGGAGATCATAGTTCAGGTCACTGTCAATCTGAGTTCCCAAGTCCCTTAACACTGAGTCTACTCTTATATTGTTATCAATGCTGTAATTTGCATGGGTAGTCCTCTTTTCAAAGGGTATGATTATGCTTTTTTTTGTATTGAGTTTTAGGCCAAGGTTCTTGCACCAGTTATTTGTGTCTATTGGAATTTCATGGAGGATATCTACATTCTTGGAGGATTCTATGATTGCACTCAGCTTGCAGTCTTCAGAATTTGGTCAACCAAAGGCCTTCTACATTTGCCTCGACTACAGAGAAGTATATTCCAAACAGAAAAGGTGCCAGTAACAAGCCCCGTGGGATGCCACTAGTAATAGGCCACTTGGTGGGGGTCGATTCTCCAACCTATTTGTGAGCCATTTGGCTTTCCATTTTATGGCACAGGGATTTATGCCTAAATTTGAAAGTTTGTCTATAATACATGAGTGAGGTACTGTGTCTAATGCTTTTGCCAAGTCAAGGTAGGCAGTATGTACTATTTTGCCCTTGTCCATGGCTCTAGTGACTTTCTCAAAGACATCCATCAAGTGTAGTAGGTATGACCTGCCCTAGTTGAAACCAAACTGGGTTGGGTCCAGAGTGTGAATATTTCCTCTGTCTTTGTTTATTAGGTCCACAATAATTCTTTCCATGACCTTGCACACAGGACTAGTCAAACTTTTGGGTATTTAGTTTCCTGGGACTTCTGATGATCTGGCTTTGTGTACAGGGATGACAGTTGCAGTCCTCCTTTTCCAAAGGATGAAGCTTGTCTGGAGACTGCAGCTAAGCAGAGATTCTAGTGGGCCTGACAGGTCATGTTTTTAAGCTTTTTAGGAGAGATCCCGAGATATTATCATGATCCACTAATGCAGTGCTTTAGCTCTGGAGAGTGCAGTGAGGATCTGTTCTTAAGTGATAGTTGAGGAATAAATGGTACAGGGTATTTCCTGGGGGAACTGGGGGTAATAGGGGGAAAAATTGGAGTTATATTTATTAGCCAGCAAATTTGCTGTATCCCCTGGTTTGGTATTGGATGTTCCAATACCAAAACTGTTGTGTGTTCCTTTCAATATTGCATACATAACTGAAAAATGTATTATGGTATCCTCAGCCAGGAAGGCTATTTTTCCCTCAAAGTTGGCTTTACTGGCCTTTGTCACTCCTCCGAGTAGCTTGTTGAGAACGATGAGGAAGCTTTTTTTTGTCTTTTGGGCATAGCCCTTCCTACTTTTGGAGAGGATTTTCTTTATTTTGTTGTATATCCTGTTTATACTGGGTGTCCACCTAAGGGGGGCTTGTTTTTGGAGTTTGTCCTAAGTTTATTTTGGTATGAAATTGCTGTTTCTATTCAGTTACTTACATGCTTGTACAGGGTTTCTGTAAACACTTCCAGTAGGCCACTGTGTTATCTGAATTTATGGGGCTTGGAATTTAGTTCTGCCTTCACATAATAGAAGGTAGTTAATCTTGGAAAAGTTATTAAATGTTCTGGGCTTTACTGGGAGTTCAGCTTTTATGTATATTTCAAGGGTTAACACTTTGTGATCTGATCTGACTAGTGAGGACATTACACAATGGGGATGCGCAACGTTCCCTTGTATATGTGAGTACAAGATCCAGGATATTTGCATCCTTAGTAAATGTGCTGATTAGCTGTGCTAGTGTGTTTGTATTGATAAAATAATCTTTCAGCCTGCATGTAAGTGGTTGTGTATGTATCTTAGTTTATGGTGTCATAGTTAAAATCACCCATGAATATGGTGGTAGGGTGAATTGGAAGTGACTCTAGTAAATTCAAGTATGTTGAATGGTTATCCTGGGTAATAGATAAGGACCTGTAACTAGCAAGAATATATTATTTGACTTTACCTTAGGTTAGTTGGATATGGAGTAGTTCAAGCATGTTATATTGTTTGACCAGTCTTGAGGTGTGCTTACTTTTTATGTAGAGTGATGCACCTCCACCTTTTGTCCCTTCTTGTGTGGTAGCTGGTCTAAATGTGCTGAAGGCATTATAGCCTTGTAGTGCCAGAGTGCCTTCCATGGCTATAAACCATGCCTGAGTAACTGCACAGATGTCAACATGCTCCAGTGTGATGAGCACTTCCAGGGAGTGGAACTTCTTGTTGAGACTCCTAACACTGAGCAGTAACACCTTTAGCTTATCTTGCATAGAGTTGATGGAAGCTGGAAAATTTATCATATTGGCATTGCCTAAAAAAAGGCAGTACATGGGTGGATAACATTTTGGTCAATATCTGAAAATGTAGTGGGGACAGGCGCAGACCATCACTGACATAACAGTGTGGTCTATTGATCATGTCCTTCCAAGCTGACAAATATTGGATCCCCTTAGAATGACACCAGTAACTAAACCAATTGTTAAATTCACTCATCTTCTGTTTATATTGAGGTATCATTCTGGGAGAAGGTAGAATGCTACTCAGTACTAGGTATATATCTGCCTGGAACACAGTCTGAAATCTTTATCATGTCTTTCTTCATATAGTCCAGGGAGGTACATCTTATGTCATTAAAACTGACATGGTCTATGAGTCATACTAGTACTTGTGGCTCAATGTCTTGAGTGCATGTGTGATCTGGTGGATCCTTACTAGGCAACTGACTATGACTGTCTCCTTGCTCAGCCTTTTGAGTATGGCATCAGTGTATCTTACAACAGAGTCTCATGTGACAAATATATTGGGTTGTGTGGCAGTTTGCCTTAAGGGCTTAGAGGCTGAAACATTGTAAGATATGGCTGTATATGTCCTGTGGAGTGCTGTCCTTGTAGGGTGTTTAGGAGGTTGTTGAGGCAGCATATGGTGGCCTTTGAGGTTTGGGTAAATTGTATTTAAGAGCCTCAGCATATGTGAGTTTATGTGGCTGATCCATAGTAGGTGTAGTGTGTGTTATTAGCTGTTCTGTTTGGCGATATCATTGTCTGTATGCAACAGCTTTGCCTGAAAAGACATAGTGTAATTATATCTCTTGCATACTGTGTCAGTTTACTTAAGAATAAGGTGGCTGTCGGTAAACATGAACCAATTGTTTCATTGTCACAAGATGCCCATTTCCACCAGTTTGGCTACAGAGGCAGTAGGAAATTGTACATCCACGATTGTGGGTCCTCTTATTGTGATCTATGAGAGGTGGTGTAATTGGGGTTTAGAGTTGTTGGATTGGGAGTAAAGGTCTAGGATTGGTCTAAAGCAACACCCTTGGGTATTGTTCCTCACTTGGTAAACTCGCTGCTCTACACTCAGCTGGCTACCTGAGAAAATAGCAAAGGAAGTTTTATATAAGTAATTACAACTCTAAGTACCTGCTTCTGTATAGGACACTGTAAACCACTGCTGCACAAATCAGCAGAGGTTGTGGGAGATGAGTTAGAGAGGAATCCAATCAGTAAACCATAACAATGCAGTATAAAATAAGGTTGAGATCCTGCAGTATTTCACAATTCTGTCACTATTGTGAGTGGTACTACAAGACTATGGTTCACATACTAAGTAAAATGCAAACAGAAAAGAATGCAGTAGAAAGATATTAAAATGAGGTGCAGATCCAATGCTCTGACTATTGTGACTGATACTATAAGACTAGACTAAGGTCCCCAGACCAAGAAAACTGCAAGTAGAGATACAATAAGTGGGGCTCAGATTCTGCAGCAATTCACAATTCTCTCACTATTGTAAGTTATACTACAAGACTAAAGTTCCAAGACTAAGTAAAATGCAAACAGAAAAAAAATGCAGCAGAACTGTAATAAATGAGGCTCAGATCCTCAAGAGCTTCTCAATTCTCTCACTTTCGTGGGTCATACTGTAAGACTAAGGTCTCAGAACAAGTAAAATGCAAGAAGACAAATGCAGTAGAAATATAATAAATGGGACTCATGTCCTGCAGCAATTCACAATTATCTCACTATTGTGAGTTATACTACAAGATTAAGACCCTCAGACCAAGTATAATAGAATAAGTAAAAAGCAGTAGAAGTGCAACAAACGCACAGATCCTGCAACAACTCACAATTCACCCACTACTGTGAAGGGTATTACAAGACTAAGGTCCTAGACAATGTTAATGGAAAACTCCACCCTAGAACTAAAAAAAATGTTTTTTCACTCTATCTTTGTTTCCTGACATATTTTAACACCTCAAAATCACTTTAGTGCTTTATTTGTAATGTAAGCCTGTTTTCCACAACATGGCTACCAATGAGGCTTGATGTATCAACATGATCCTGTTCTCTCTAAATCCTGTCTCTTTCCCATAACACTTTGTATGGTTCATGTCAGACATAAGGAAGTAACTTTGAATTCCCATGCCATTGACATATAATGGGATTTCGGAGGGTTACTGTTATTTTCTTTACCTTCTGTAAAAAGACTGCTTCTTTTCTCTCTCTAATCACCCTCATTCATGTTTGGTTCAGACCTTGTTTTACACTATACTTAGAAGTTAAACAGCTATAGCCAGAAAAGTAGCAAAATTGCTGGCCTTTGTTCAGTGTTTTCTTTTGTAGTCTAATAGGAATTGATTCTGCAAGGGTCTGTCAGTGCAGTGACAGTTTTAACACCCCTGCAGTAGTGTGTGTGTGTGTGTGTGGGGGGGCTCTCAGTTCCTGGGTGTAAAAGTATTTTGCAATCGTGCAATGAATTTATAATAGCCTTTCAGTTGAGAGAGATGGTAAGTAAGTAAATGGTGTGTGTGTGTGTGTGTGTGTGTGTGTGTGTGTGTGTGTGTGTGTGTGTGTGTGTGTGTGTGTGTGTGTGTGATTGTGTGTGTGTGTGTGTGTGTGTGTGTGTGTGTGTGTGTGTGTGTGTGCGTGTATGTCTGTGTGTGTCTGTGTTTGTGTCTGTGTGTCTGTGTGTAATTTAGACTAGTGGTTATATTTGTTTCTGTATGAGAGACAAATGGTGTGTGTGTGTGTGTGTGTGTGTGTGTGTGTGTGTGTGTGTGTGTGTGTGTGTGTGTGTGTGTGTGTGTGTGTGTGTGTGACATGCTTCTCAACTGTCCAGATTTAGCCTCATAGTTTTGGTCTGTTTCTCATAAAATTTGTGATTTTCTAGGAAATCACTGAGGACTGAAGTCAGTATATAATGACATATATATGAGTTTCAGACTTCAAATCCTTCAAAAAATACATGCCAACACAAATGTTGTTATTCTAGCAACTTTCTAAGTTAAAAAGAGCAATATTTAAAATCTATCCCTATTTTGGTCTATTATATCTCTATTATTTCAGACTTTATCCAGATTTCTTGCACTAAGAGATTGAGAGATGTGCATAACTCTCAACTGTCCAGATTTTTGCAGAATGTCCTGATTTCTGCCTCATACTTTTGTCATATTCCTCAATATTTGTGGTTTACTGGCAAATCTCAGAGAATTGAAATAACTAAGTAACATCATACATTTCAGTTTCAGACCTTTTCCTTTAAAAAATGCATACGGACAAATGCTGTTATTCTAGCAACTTACTAAGTCTGTAAGAGGAATATTTAAAATCTGTCCATATTTTGGGGTCCTTGTCCCCCCATTATTTTAAGCTTTGTCCAGATTTCTTATGCTAAGAGGTTGAAAGGTATGCAGGCACGGTATATAATGCCCTAGTTAGGGGGAGGGCAGGTAAATCAATTAACTTGATCAGGCTTGACCCTGTAACTTGTTTACAGGAGACAAGAGCCTGAAACCTCTGTACTAACTACCAGACTGCTGAAGGAATTGTGAGTTCCAGTGGAGACAAGAGCCTGGATCCTTTACACCAACTACCAGACTGCCTACAGAATTGTAAGTTTGAATTTCAGCACATGTGCAGGGCATTGTGAGTTTCATTGCATTTTCAAGGAACTAAGTTTTATTTAATTTTCATGGAATTGTGAGTTTCAAGGGAAGATAAATCTAGTGTTGCTCATGCTAAGCCTGTTTTCAATGTGCAATTTACTGTTTTGTTTATCAAACAGCAGTCACTGTTTGTGATGTAGAAATTGAAAGCAGTGTTAGTAGCATAATTGCCTTTGGTGCAGACTGCAGAAGGCTGTAGATTCTACTCTCACACAATGTTGATGGAGTGCTAATATTACTGTGACATTTTGATTGCCGATTATTTGGTGCATTTTTTTTTTTTTTTTGTCCATGTACTAACCCTCACTGACATCTTTTTTTCCACTTTATATTCTTAACCCTATCCCTACTCCTGTAACCTTTGCCTTCAATTCTACTCACAACTCCTACTCTGTTATATTGAGAATAACATATATATCATTTCCCTTACATAAGACTTACTCATACTTTCTAGTGTGATTTGTAAAAATTGTTTAGTTTAATTTTTTGTAGAATTGTTTAGTTTAATTTTTACTATAATTATTTAATATACAAATTTATTATTACAACTGTTCAGTAGACCAATACTACCTCTGTATTGTGATTATTACTGGTTCTGTACATTGTTAACTTTGTCATTATTCCTGTTTGGAGCTTTTCTCCCCGGGCCTCTACTGAAAATGAACATATATCCAGCTATACTAGCCCGGTCAACAAATGTAAAATAAATAAATAATAAATAAATTTTATGGGGGATAGGGGTTCTACACCCCTGAGTGCATCCTCCTTTGTATGAGATGCCTAGTAACTATGAACTTGTTGGTTTGTCAGTCATTCCCTGTAGCAATATTACCAGCTTACCATTTTTCAATGTAACATAGACACTTAATTTTTCAAGGGCAGCAGGCACTGAATTTGTAGATGAAACATTGAAATGTAAAGTTGTTTGCCAGTAGCAATCTCTTTATTAGTTACAGATCTCTTTAATGCAGACTTATTTGGATGACTTTTACTTCTGCAGAGATTGTGTTTATTGAGTGATATTGATACTGACAGAGGTTTGAGTGGCTTTTTATGGTTGAAATTTTCTGAAATGGGTAGTTTTGTCATTATTGATTCATACATTTTGTTTCATTGCTTAGTAGAAGAATACTCATAACTACAAATTTAAAACACCCTTCTAGCAAGTGGTACTGTATTATACAAGGAATATAATTTAATACAATCAAGAAGGTGAATCAAAGAAACACATACATGTATGCATGGCCCTAAAAATGTGTGCAAGGAGCCTATGGTTTGAAAATAGCCCAAAGGTAAACTTAATCCTCCTTTGGCCAAATGCATTTTCTTTGAATCTTGTTTTTTTTATGCCATTTCAATGAATGTGAATTTCAAGGACAGAGAAGTTTACTGGTCATGCTAAGTCTCTTTTCATTGTGAGATTTATTGTTTGTTTAGCAAATGGCTTAGTGTTTGTACTATTTTATTGCAATATCTGTAATCACTGTAGGACTAAATAAGAAAACACCATGCACACTCATAGGTTTGAACAGTGTTTATGGTAACTGGGAAGAAATAACCAAGTAATGGAACATTGGAATGGCTGGGGAGGGGGCTGTGCTGGAGGGGTAGGGGTTTCTGCGGGAGGGGCAATGTGCATAGTTTTGCATCATGTTTTTGTTCTGTATCTTATAAAAATGTATGACGTTATGTCAAACTGTTGGGTGTAGTAATACTCTGGCAGATATTTGAGTTCCAGAGTTTACAACCTTCATAAAATGTACTGTAATACAAAACTTATTATTCAGCATGGAACTTTGTTACATAAGATAAGAACACATTTCAAATGTATCTGATTTTGAAACTTTGACCAACAGTACCTTTTGGGCTTTGTCCTATGGCTTTCAACTGTCTAAGACTTTGCCTCATATTTTGGTATGTTTGTTAAATGTGAGGTTTTCTGGTAAAGTGTTCAGGACTAAACTATTGACTAAATGATGACAAACAAGACAGTATCAAAGTTTATATCCTTCAGGAAACATGCAAATGCAAAACCTGTTGCCCTAGCAAGTGTAATACATAAGTTCCCTATCTAACATCTATCCTCGATACTGCTCATTTGTACTCCATTTTTTTTTTGCTTTGTCCCATTTCTCTCCACAGACACTGAACTTTCTTGTAGAATGTTACTGCACATTGTATTTCCGTTTTTTTCTTAAACTTTTTGGCTTTCTAGAAAATTTGTTGTAGATTGCAGTCACTAAATAAAGACATATTTCAATTTTGGATGGCATATACTTCACAAAATATGTTATTCCAGCAACTTTTTAAATATATAAAATCAGTATTAAAAACCAACCACTGTTTTTGTATTTTAAGCCATAATTTAAGACAACTGTCTCATCTCTCTTGCTAGCTCAGGTCCTTTAGGCCAATGGCCTTTTTTTGTCAGGAATCTTTAGGGTCTCATTAGTACAGAATATAAAGTGGTAAGGACTTCCTTGGAGCTAAAGGAAATACCCTGTAGAGTCAGCTGTGCCAGATAGAGGAGTTTCATGACCACTGTTGCAACATAGTCATTAAAGATTTATAAGTACCTACTAAGTTATTGATCTTTGAGGATCTTAAGAAACTTAGCTATGCATTCCTATTATAATTATCTGATAGGACCATTCAAAGATGGCAGCAAGTGTATGTTGGGGTAATTACATATTTCTCATATCCATGAGGGCCAGTGGTGCTAAACTGGAGGTGAATTTGCAGATACTCATCCACACATCCAGATTACATTTGAATAGAGTAAAATAAGTGATCTGCTTTACATGGTGTGAAAGACGGCTCAGTAGGAGTGTTATTCTCTGTGATAAATACCGAGCCATATAGGATTACTCTTAATTTCATGATTTTATTTACAGTTCCTTAATAGATAATAATGTTGAAGGATTTGAACAGGTGAGGACAGGCAGTGTGTACCAATTTGCCTTCGTCCATAGCTTTCACTTTCTCAAAAAAATATATATATCTAACAGGTTGATTATGCACAGTTTGTCTTTGGATCCAGCATGATTTGGTTTCATCAACGTATGAAGGTTTCCTATGTCTTTTTTTAAAATATCCATGATAATTCTTCCGATGGATTTACATACAAGACTAGTCAGGCTTATGTGTCTGTAGTTATCTGGGTCAGTAGTTATCCAGGTCAGTACTTGTGCTGAGGATTAACTGTTGCGGTCTTCTATTTACTGGGCATGAAGCCATTTAAGAGGCTAATGTTGAACAGTGATTTTAGAGGGCTTGATAGCTCATGTTTCATGCTATTTAACAGGCATCCCAGGATATTATCAGGGCCCACTGATGCAGTATTCTTTACCTTGGAGACTGCATTGAAGACTTGTTCACCAGTGATAACAAGGGGAGTTAAGATCAACAGTATCTCTTGAAAGGTATTGTGGGGGAGAAAGGGTAAAATTGGGACTTAATTTATCAGCCAGTAGGTTTGCTATATCCCCTGATTCCTTCTAGGTGGTTCCATTCACAACTGATTCAGCACACTGTTCTGTGTTACCTTTGTGGTTGTGGACAAAGCTGATGAAGGCCTTGTGGCTATCCTTTGCCTTTGAGACTATTTTTACCTCAAACTTGACTTTGCTGGACTTGATAAGTTTTCTGATTTGCTTATTTAGTTTAAAGGGTTTCTCACCTTGTTGGGTATTGCGCTTCCTAGTTTTCCTCATGATTTTCTTCCTTTTATTATACAACTTGTTGATATTGGGATTTCACCAGGGTGTCTTGTTGTTTGAGTTAGTCATCTGATTATTCCTTGTGGGTACAGCTGCCTCAATGCAGCTGTACCTATAAGGAATAGCTGCCTCAATGCAGCTGTTTACATGATGGTATAGGGTTTCTGTGAACAATTCCATATTGGTAGTTGAGTTTGCATGGTTTGGGGGATAGAAATTTTACCATGGTATAACTCAGTAGTAGGAGGTTTGCTTTGGAATAATTCCTAAATGTTTGAGAGTTAGATGGCATCTACTTGTGACTGGTGTTTGGACAGGTACATACCAAAAGGGGCATTATACGCAGTGATTGGTTTAATGAGTGCCAACTAGAGTGGAACAATTGTGCCAGGATCTGCATGTTATACTTTTAACTATAAGCTGTACAATGAAAAAGGATTTCCTTACATTTGTGAATATGTGGTGACCAAGGGACAGTCCATTCTTGACATAGGTTCCCAGATGAGACTGGTTAGGCTTGTTTATCTATAATTCTCTGGGCCCATTGAAGTTCGATTTTCAATCAGGGAAGTGTCTGTTGCAGTTCATTCATTCAGCAGAAACCTATTTTGAAATTAGTATTGAATAGCCTTTGTCGGGAGTTCGATAAGTCATGCTTCAGACTAACCTGTAGTCAACTGTTTTCCACTCCCAACAGACAGTATGTTCTTGGCCTTGGGTAGTGAGAAATTGTTGAGAGAGTTGAAAGGGTTATAGAAGCATGTATTTGATCTGAGAATATTGTATGATGGGGGGGTGACGTTTGAGCTGAATTAGTCGGCCAGTGGATTGGCTGTGTCCTCTGGTCCAAGTATGTGAAATCATTTGTTACCTGCTCACTCTAGTGCCAGTCACTGTTTCTGAGATTTCTAACACAGTTAAAATGCTTTGTGTTTATCTTTCACCTGGGTTTATATATTTACCTCATATCCAGCTTTGGTTGATTTAGTCACAATCCAGAGTTCCTTGTTTAGTTTAGCAAGAGTGTTTCTGACTTTTTGAGAGTTAGATTTATTTTTGCATGCAATCAGTATTTTTTCTTTTATTATGCTGCCTATGTGGGGGTTATTTTTGAATTTGGGGATGGATTTATTTCAGTTAGGGACAAATGTGTCTATGCAACTATTTACATATGCATAGAGTTTGGCAGTAAATTATTCTGTACAGTGGAACTTTGAAACAGGATTTGTAGGGGAAGCACATCTCCAATTAATTCTTTGTACCCAACATAGTAAGAAACCAGCACTACTCAGATATATGCACAGAAGATCACTTAACACTAGCTTACAAGGAGACTGGGAAGAGTGTGCTAATTATTTTTTTTAACATTTTCACAATCAAACCTATGAGTGTCTTCATTTGTTCCTAAAGCATGTAACAGCACTGGGGTATACATAAGGTGACTATGTTTTCATTTTATGGGAGGGTAGGGAGGCAGGCTGCATTTGCAGATGTGCTTTGTCTTTACAAGCAGTTGTCTTCTCAAGATATTGGGTAGTATTGTGTCAGCTTTGAACACTAAGCCTTAGGCAAAACATATTTTTTCCTTGGAAAAAAATGTATAAGACTGCATTTCTTTTCGTTTTCTTAATAATTATGTTCAGACTATCACTGAATCATAAGACTGGACAAAGCTCCAGAAAACCACCTCAGGGCATTTATAGTCCCATTGGGTCTGAGGCTTAGGCCATTTATCATGCTTTAACCAAGTTCCTTGAGATTCACAGAATGTAAGTAAGGTAGTAAGGGTGTAACTTTCAACAGCTTTAGTTTTTGCTTGATTGACTCCCATGGGTACACATCTTCATTTATTGTCAGTGGTAGTATGACAGAGTCAAGCCAAAATGTATTTTTTATTGGGAATGTAAGGTTGGACCAAAACCAAAAGCACGCACGTGAGACTGAGTGCAAGGTTCAACCAATTGCCCGAAAAAACGATCCAAAAATGAACCAGCACAAGGTAGAATACGGCTATATTATCATTTATTAATCCAAAAACATACCGGTTTCGGCTGTATTGAGCCTTCTTCAGTGTAAATAATTACAATAATGAACAACAGCTCCATCCTGGTATGGCCTTTATATAGAAAAACGTTTTGATATAACAAGATGTCTTAAAGGCATATCCCCTAAATTGAAACATATTCAATATGCATATATCAAAAGCCAGAGTTATGTTAAAATAGTATTATAATTCACAAGTGGTGCTGAAAACAGTATTATATTCATATAGAATGATATATGCAATATTAGATATGTGATAATATTCATATTATAATACATAAAAGGTGCATCCTATAATATATAGGAAATATGCATATTATAATGCGTAGAAAAGTAGGCTGACGCTTATTCCAATTCATTTAATCCAGGTTTGAAAAGACTCCCTAACCTGGTAATCCAAGTTGATTCCATATTGTTAAGTCTATCTTGCCAGCCTGCTTAAGTTTCTATGCATAGAAATCTTGTCAATAATAATAAATTTAAATTGTGAAGTGGGGTGACTGATAGTATGTTTGTATAAAGCATTGGACAACCTGCGGTTTCTAATAGCACTAAGATGTTCACTAATTCTCAATTTTAACAGTCTAGATGTCTGACCAACATAAAATGAAGAACAGGTGCATATCGCTAAATAGATGACCCAATCTGAACTGCAGTTGCCAAAAATGTTAATCTGATATACCTTAGAGGTGTTTTACTAGAAAATTCCTTAGTTTTCAAGATATGTTCACAGGCACTGCAGTGTCCGCATGGGAAGCATCCAACCAAATGGTCACCAAAAAGTGTCGTTTGAACTGTTGTGGCAGGTTTATACCTTTTATAATGAGTCAATTCAAAATGAATAGTGTGACCCCTGCGATATGAGAAAGCACATTTCTCTGGTAAAATCTCATTAAGATATTCATCAGCCTTCAAAATGTCCCAATGTTTATTAATAATCTCCCTGAATCTGATTGTATTATTCCCAAAAGTAGCAACAAGCCTGATTGGCTGAGTAATATTAAGTTTGTCCTCATTCCTATGTTGTTTATATTGTAATAAAGTGGAGCGAGATGTCTCCTTGGTCTGGTCAAAAGTTTTGGAAATATGATATTTGGAATATCCATGACTCACAAGCCTATTAGACAGATCTTGTGCACATACTTTGTAATCCTCATCAGATGAGCAAATGCGTTTGATGTGTAAAAATTGGGATTTCGGGATGTTTCGGGTGATGTGGCGGGGATGAAAACTGGATGCATGTAATAATGTATTATATTGCGGGAACTTCCTATGTACCCTAGTAGCAAGTGTGTGATCTTCCTGTCTAGAAACTACTACATCCAGAAACACAATTTCTTGATATTGTATGTTTAAAGTAAATTGAATCTCCCATGGATTGTTGTTTAAATATTTAACAAAATCAAATACTTGTGTCTTATCGCCCCGCCACACCATCCAAAAATCATCTAAATATCTTCTCCAGATATCCAAGCTGTTGATATACAAGTTGTAATCAGAATCATATATGAATGATTGCTCAAAAAATCCCATAAATAAATCAGCATATATGGGGGCAAAAGATGCCCCCATAGCCATGCCTCTGATCTGCCAATAGGCTTGTCCCTCAAAGTAAAAAATGTTTTTTCTTAATACATAATCAGTAAGTGTCAAAAGGAAATTATTGAAACCAGTAGTATAAAAATGCAACTTATCCAACCAATAAGAGATTGCAGAAATACCAGCGTCATGGGGAATGCTCGTGTAAAGGGATGAGACATCTAGTGTGCATAACCACCAATCTGCTTCCAACTGTGAATCCTGAATGATGTTTAAAAATTCGTTTGTGTCCTGTAGCCTAGATCTAACATTAGGCAATAAAGGTTTAAGATAATAAGTAAGGAAAGCAGATAATGGTTCGGTTAAAGAGCTTCTCCCAGAAACAATAGGCCTCCCAGGGGGGTTGGTAGGATGTTTGTGAATTTTTGGAAGAAGATATAAATATTGAGCAATAGGCTCAGCCACTTTAAGTTGTTTACAAACATGTTTACTAATGATACCTTCATTCATAACTAGATCCAAAAAAGAATCTATATGTATTTTAAAGTTAGGTATCGGATCCACAACCATCTTGATATAAAATCGAGCATCAGATAGTTGCTTCAAAGCTTCCGCTTGATACATTTGATGATCCATAACAACAATACCACCTCCCTTATAAGCTGGAGTGATAACAATATCATGATTCTGTTGAAGTTCTTGTAACACTAGTTTTTTTGCTTGGGTGAGATTGTATGTAGTAGTAGGTTGGTATCTGGTCGAAAAATTTAAATCTTTGATGATACATTCCTTAAAAATAGCAACATGTTTGTCCATTGGTGGTTGAAATTCCGACTTACCAAATTTAAAACCAGAAGCTCTTTGAGAAAAATCATTATCTGAAAAAAATTTCTTGAGATTAACCAATCTACAAAAGTCACGAATATCCTTTACCAAACTGTGTTCAGGAACAGATGAAGTCGGGACAAAATTGAGTCCTTTGTTCAATACTTTATAGTGTATAGGAGATAGTTCAAAAGAGGATATGTTGTGTACATTGTTCACTGTTTCACAATATTCTGTAGGAGAAGTTGTAAGCTTTGTGTGCCTGTTTCTATGCTTTCTACCACCCCTCCATCTCTGACACCTAAAGGGTCTGATTGTTTCCTTTTAGCACCTGGGGACCCCTGGTAGGAAGGAACATCATACTCTGTGGCGGAGGATGTATCATCTTCCGAAGTACCACTGACAACAGAATCCTTCCTTCTCAGTATTGACCTTGGTCGTTTTCTACCATAATTGTTTTTGTTATTAGGGTCAGTAAACCTAACATACTTTTGTGTAACAAATGGTTTACCCTTGTCATAATCCGATAGATCCCTCGGAAATTTATGTGTTTTCCTCTTTTCCAGCTGTTGTTCAAGAATGGCTAATTCCTTGGCCAAATTGGTAATGTAATCCCTATAAAATTCTTCTGTTTCAAAACTTTGGGCCTCAAGACAGACCTTGTGAATATCTACCACTTGCAACTCAATAATTTGTTCATAATAGCTGATCAGGGCATTAACAAATAACATCGATGCCTGATGCTGTGCATGTGCCCAGTCCTGTGACAACTGAGGGTCAATTACTCCTACCAAGAGTTGAAGGCGAATCCTTAACCCTCTGCATGTAATATCTTTAAGTTTATAGGCCTTAAATAATTTTAAGTGCCAAATGTTAGACCTAAGGGTTTTCATGTGCCTTGTCAATTTTTTAAAAATTATCCCACATCGATGCTTGGAATCAACCTCCACATTGTTAGAACTCATGGTCCCTGCTGCATTGAGACCAAAGACCTCTAAATTGTCTTTATCAGCTGATAATCCTGACAGAATGCCCTTTAAATCCATAATACTGGTCACTAGAAATATATCCAAATACAATATGGACCAAAAATACAGGCTAATATATAAACATACACAGAACTTATATAACAAGATGGAAAAAAAATATATATATATATATATATATATATATAAAATATATATATATATATATATATATATATATATATATATATATATATATATATATATTTTTAATCTGTTATATTGATCCAATAGTGTGCAGTGAAACCATCAAGATTTAAATTCTAAGTTGGCCCATAGAGGTAATTATATAACCGAATTAGCTGACTGAAAATATCAAGTAATATAATCTCTAGTAGTTGACCATTCGTCTCCACTACTATATATTTACTCATACGCCAAACCATTCAAGCTGGGGCATAGTTATATATGGTTGATGGACTAAGACCTAACCAACTGATAATTGTATCAGATATAAGCCAAACAATCTTCATATATATATATATTTTTTTCTCATAGCCGACTATTCGTCTCTGCTAAAAATCAGCCCCAACTTGTATATCCAAAGTTTGGTATATACTGTTAATGGACATACATCCCGACCAATATGTTAACCTCTCAAATCACCAGATATCATAGAGTATCCTGAAACATCATTAGATGTCAAGAATGATTATAAGGTGGGAAAAAAAGGATTCATAAAAAACAGTTGAAAGATTAAACTCCACAAATAATGGATCAATATGAACCAAATTATATTATTGTTATTATGCCCATGTTTATGGTCGAAAATTGTAATACTTAGCTGTTAACTCACATGTTAAATCAACTTTCAGAAGAAACTTATACTAGTATTGAAACCCGAATATAAAGCTAGAGACAATATACTATCTTGTCAGATCGAAAACAAACACCATATTCCACGTGGCTATCAAAAATGTAGAGCCAGCCTTATGAACCTTTTTGAATATGATTACAAAAAAATATTATCTCTGAAACATTCACCCAGATAGTACATTAAAAGAGGCCTGATAAATAGGGATCAAAATTACATAATAGTAAAGCTTATATCCAAAATTGTTGTTTTAATATGCCTACAAAGACATCAGCCATTAGAGTTTAGTTAAATTGTAAAAGTAACATCACTATAAAACACATATTATCTCAATTAAACTCCCTAGAAAATGTACATATAGCAAGCAGCTGTAAGAGGTATCAGACAGATCATAAAACTAAATAATGGCCAGCGAGGCTAAACAACCATTCATATGACAAATATGACCAAAAAATGATAGAAAACTTGTTTATAATCTGTTAATTGACCTGTCAATGGTAACCAAAGTCCATAGTTCACCAAACCAGTATATAGTAGCACCGTAGGAAAGCTACCTCATTCCTCCTACTTATTGTATAAACTTGTAAAACAACATAAATAGAATATCCTTATTGACTGTTGCCACAACTTGAACTATAGAGTTATATGTAAAATAAAACACAAGTCCAACCGACCCCTGATAAGTGATCCAATGGTAGAAAAAATAGGGTAAGTAAACAGAGTCATGAATCAAATATATGCGTAGACCCAAAATGGACTTCCTAGCGAGGCTTAAAGTCAATCGACAGTACTTGTTGTGTATAATTCTAATCCCGTGGCTTCAAGTTGCACAGTCGCTTAATAATAATCAGTTTAACCATAAAGAGATCCAAATAAGCACTTTAGATAAAACTTAGTGTCCATAAATGCATGAATAAATCCTCCTGTTGCACTGATTATAAAGCAAAAGGTGGCGTCCACAGGAAAGGTAGATTAAATGCTCCTGTTGCACTGATTGTAAAACGAAAGGCGGTATCCGCAGGTTAGGCCCAATTGTCTCAAGTCTCAATGCTGGCTGTAAGTGTTGGAATTTGAAAGAAAACGATACTAGATATTGTTCACGACACCCAAAACAGTCAGACCATCATCACGAATCAAATAACAAAACTCACAGAAGGCAAAAAATCCCAGATAGATGTAGAGCCACAAAAAATGCTGCCATCATACCAGGTGTCCCCAGCATGTAAGGAATACAGTCAGACCAAAACCAAAAGCACGCACGTGAGTCTGAGGGCAAGGTTCAACCAATTGCCTGAAAAAGCAATCCAAAAACGAACCAGCATGGGAATGTAAGGTTACCATTCCAAAATGCTTAGTGTAAGTGTAGGCCATAGGAGTGAGCAACCATTGCCAGGTGACTCATACAAGTGGAAGGGAGGTAGTTGTGACTCACAGCTTGGGTGTCACCTGGGGGGATACTATATGCTGTACTTACAGACCACAACACTGTGGACCATGTGCTACTTAGAGGCTGCCAGCCCTTTATTTGGGTAGCATTATTGGAGCTCTAATGAGCTACTACATGGGTTGGGAGCTGCAAAGATGAAGAAGAAGAATCTTGGGGTGCAAACTAGTCACTCTACCCACGTGTAAATGAAAAGGTATTTTGTTTTTTGACTCAAGGAAGATGAACTTTAGGAATGAAATGTTCATGCTGCTTCAACATGTAAGTAATTATTACCCTGGTTTATACCAGCCAGTGACCTGTTCAGAGATCAGTAATATGAAGGAGTCATGGCCTGATCTGTAGTATTAATGTGGGTGTGGCTTGTTGGGCAGCAGTATGGGAGCTGTGTACAAATTTGAAAATCCTGACTACACTCCTGGTCCTGTGTATTTTCTGTTCAGTGCAGTGATGTGTTCTATTGCAAGGACTGAGACTCTGAACTATGAAATATTACTGTTGTGTATTATTGATGTAGCCAATATGTTGACATGTAGTAAGGCTCACATGTTTTTATTTAGAAATGCACAGCACATAGTGCACGTTGGACTGCAGTTACCCATCTTGTAATGTGGAAGCCTTGATCCATGTTTTATCTCATTCCCTGCACCATGATACCTTTGAGCTGTTTAACTGCAGTTACTATATGCAATCTCAAGCTGGATGGATTACCAAGGCAATTGTCTGGGTTATAGTGTGAGCATAGTTGAGAGTCAAGTTTGAATCTCATATTCTCCAATTTGTGTTTAGTACTCTTTCACTCTGTAAAGTATTGAGTGTGACACAACAATAAATTAATAGCCAGAATCTGTATTGATGTTCCAATGTCAAGGATAGAAAAGATGTGCTTTTCACTATTATATTATACATACCTGTTATCATATATTGACCTTATACAATCAGTTAATGGCATTCATACATGTTTTGTACCTTTTGCAGGTAATGAAGATCATATCTTATTATAATATATCGATCTTGCACAATCAGTTTATGGTATTCATATGTGCTTTGCATCTTTTGCAGGTGATACGGATTGTGCCAGAAACTGGGCACTGTGCATTGAGTGTATGCACAGGCTCGAAAGGTCAGCAGTGGGAGAGAGGTATGTGTTACACATTTACACTTTATTTTCCCTAGAATAGATCATAACATTGTTAGAGGAGTGGTTTGGCTTACAGCTCCATGCATGCTAATATTAATGCAGAACTACCCATCATGCATCTGCAAGGTAATTGCAACAGCCATACATTTCCTATGCTTACCAGTATATAGTTAATTAATAAGTTTACTGCTCAGTTAGGAGCAGAGCATGCCTGCTGATGGTAGTGTTTTTCTTTGTATATCACAACTTAGATGACAGACAGTTTTGTCTAACTGTCACAGTGCTGGCAGTCATGAGGTTTCATGTGTGTATGTTGCTTTTAGTATTCAGTGACTCTTCTGTGGTGGCTACCTTGTCTGTTTTCATACTGGATGGGTGTTCGTATCCTAGTGTTTGGGTTGCTGTTGTTAGACTGTGTCTGACATGTTTTTCAGTTTAACATGGCTACTACCTATACCTACAAGAAGGGTGCTGTTTTGGTTAAAATACATTTGTATTCTGTGTTCTAGTATTGTTGTGCAAAAAGTCAATCAAGTTTTGAAATGTTGCTATAGGTCTGTGTTGTATGCCATAGTGTCATGGTGTGTATGTGTGTGCTGGTTGTGTACAAGCTTGTTTTGTTATGAGTAGCGATGGTTAGTTCCTAATTGGTCAGGTAATAGCAGGATTTCCTTGGATAAGTTGTGTATTACATGCCTTGTCATGTACTGGAGTGAAATGCTGACATTCTATGATGAATGCAGTGCTTCAGACATAGGCCTCTATTGATCTCTATGTATTGATAATAGGACACTAGGAATGTACTGTGTGCATGACTTTCCACCTGCTAGCCTCATTTTTTATTATACACATTATGCATACTCCTTATAGGCCATATCATGTGAGAAGTAGGTTTTAATGATGTCTGTAATGTATTGTGGTATACCAGTGTCCATTATGTGGGGATCATAATATCGACATACTAAATATTGTCTAGAACATTATTTCTGTGCACATCAGCTTGTGATTTATGACAGCCATGTTTTGAGCAGAAATATGCAGACTGTTAAAGATGTTCTCTTCCTTATTATGCTTTGGGTTCATGCCTTAGATCACATATGGGGTTAGAGTTGCCTATGGGCATACCTTTACTGTACTGGTGGGTATGTTATGTACTCATATAGTTGCTGAAATGTGTATTATGTTCTTTCTTTCATTTTATGTGTTTCATTTTGACAGAACATAGGACCTATGGCTGCTCTCCTATCAGGTGCCGGAGATGAGAACTTGCAAGACTACTGCATGAGTAATCAGAGTCTGAGGACAATGATGATGATGGGACTGATGATGATGATGAGAACAGACCTGAACCTGCATGTCCCATCATCCCTGCGGCTCCCAGTTGGAGGCATCAACCATCACCACATGCAGATGATTTTTGGGACCAGATCTGGGAGGTTATGACTGATGTCTTTCAAACTCAGATGAGGAACTTGATGGGGAATTCTTTCAGGACATTGCGAGGGTAATGGGTGAATCCTTCAGAGAAATAGCCTGTGAGATCATTTGTGATGTTCAGCCCCATCAGGACCATTAGTATTGCCTGTGTGATCCAACTGTGTACTGCTACAACCATGATGTTTGCAATATAGCCAATTGTACTGTGTAGGCACAATTGCACATACATAGCATATTTCCACCATGCTTATACACATCCGACCGTACAATGCAGATGTCATGTGACATTTTGCATTATGTTGCACCAGAAGCATGACAGACATTGCCATATTAAACATGCAGTACTCATGTTGATGCCCATGAAATGCTGTACTTGGTGCATACAATGCTGCATGAGGGCAGATGTGCTACTCCTTACATCTCTATGTATGTGTGTCCTCCTCTGCATGCAGTGCAGCATAGTCTTGTTATGCCCAATACACTGTGACCCTGTATGTCACACTTATGAATTTTGCAGTTAACATGCTGCTAATGATAATAGAGTTCCAATGCATACATATATAGTAGAATTACAACTCACAAACAGCATTGTCCTCATAGTTCACATATAACACAGTGAGATGGGTAAGTTTTTTAGGTTGCTGTTTCATGACTATTCTTCATGATGTGTCCTTACCCCTGTGCTTTCTATGATACTGTTCTGTCATGCCGTCACACTGCCATACTGGTTTTGTATGTGGCATGTAATGGCCACAATGGTGCCATGTTATATCATATTACTGTGGCTGATATACATGGGCAGTCATCCTTCACATACTGCATAGACTGCCACTCTAATGTTCGTGTATACAACACGGAATTGCTGCTTTATTTAGCAATGTTCCTGAATGTCTTCTTTGTCCTTCTGTTACATTACACCATGCATGAATATATTGACATACATGTCCATATTTCAGCAATTGGTGTACATATGCAATGATTTACTTATATGTATGAGTATCTGCACATTTTCTAATAAATACGGAAACCCCATTCTACTTTTGGACTGTGTACATTCATTTAATCCATGTTCCTGTGGTGTACTGTTGTTCACAGGACTGTCCTTTGCCCATGGTCAGTGATATATACCACTACAGGTGTTTTTGTGCCTTTTGTAGTACGTTGGCATGACAGTATATATGCGTATATGATACTGACTCGTATTTTATGTACCTATGACTGTTGCTGCTTGATGATTGCACATTGCTGTTTGTGTGTGATTTGTACATGGCCATGCTTAATGCCACTTGCACCTTGGTAGCACTAGCCACCCGGTGATGTAAACCTTGGCTCTAGATGATTGCCACTGCTGAAGTGACACCCTGATCCCATATGCAAAAATGGGAAAAAGGGGCTGTGGATGGATGGATGGATGGATGGATGGATGGATGGATGGATGGATGGATGCTTAACGCCACCTGCAATGTGCAGTCTGCTCATGTGACCGACATCTGGCATTTGCTTCAAGGTAGCTTGGCTGGACTTCCATACCACCCTATGTGGTGTACACATGTATATCCAAGATGTCCATTTAGATACTGTTGTCCTGCTTTATTGTTTGCCTACTTTGCTTTGCTGGCATGACCTCCTTGATGTGGGGTAGTACTGCCCACCTCCCTTCTACCTTTATAGGTTTGGCATATATCTTGCACATAGGCATGTTATACTTTAACCTTCCTTTACATTATCATCCATTATCATATAGTTGTATTGTTGCAATGCCACCTTGAGCCAACTACTTGGCTATTATACACATGCAGGACATATGCACACAATGTGCTGGCAACTGCTCGCATTATGTCCTTGATCCTTGATTATTCTTGTGTGTTACATACTACCGAGAGTATTTGGTCATAGTTCATCTGTACAACTTAATGTTACTTATTGAAGGTCACACATATACATCAATGCCTTTATGTTGTCTCTGACATATGCATTTCATTTCATGTATGTTTGGGTTGTGTACATCTACTTGTGTAATGAGTAGCTACCTTCCTTGTTCCTTGCTACAGTATGGCTAGTTGTCACCGTGCTTGGTTGTTTACCTTGCACATGCATGGTCAGATGTTCTATTCTGTTCTCTGCTTGTCTTTTCCAGCATTTTCTTGGCTGTATTTGGTCATCTTTGGTGTTGTTTGGCTTACACTTGCACGGCTGACAGACTACTTGGAGAGTGGATTCCATATCTATTGTGTACTGTGATCCCTATTTCTTCCCCTACAACAAGGCATGCCATCAGTCAGATATAACTGTCACACAGTTTGCAACATCACAAAATGTCATAGTGCATAGTTATGTTTGTATTGCTGCATTTCACCATGCCTTGCATGCATCCCTTCCCGGTTTGTCCATTTTCTATTGCTCATGTTGTATACTATGCTGTCTATGTACCTTAACTCTCCTTTATGTTTATTTCCAACCTTTGTCTGTCATGTCTTGTGATATTTGTTTATATTTATAGTAGTAGATTTACCATTCTACTTTGCTTTCCTAATCCTTCTGTTCTCCAGAAAAAAAATGTGGCCTATTCCCACAAAAAAACAAAACCAAACAAACAAAAAAAGAAAACTACCCATACCCCCTTGACTGTCTCTCAGATTTTCCTGTTCAAACAGACTTCTTGTGTATCCCTCCTCTTCAGCCATACCCTGCATCTGCTTTTCTATCTCCCTGTTTCCTTGGGTGTGTGCTTTACTTGTGTTCCCCACACATGTCTCGCACCCATTGTTAGCTACTGTTAGTCGTGGCAAACTGACCATGATTCCCATCACCTTTATTATTTTTTTTATTGGAAATTTTACAGATTCTGTCAGACTCTGTATTTTCTAATGAATATATTTTATTAGTACATGCCTTACTTTGACTTCTGTAATTGTTTGTGGACCTATTAGATAGATTGTTGTAGATATCTATTCCTTTAAATGTCCTGCAGCTTACATTGTGCTTGTGTAATTTCTGTAGATGTACTTTGGTGCTGCGTATCATGCTTTATGATACACTGTTCTTGAATTATGGATTTGTTGTAACTGCTGGACAGTTCACTGATACTGATGGGCAATTCTGTTTTACACTGAGATATTTTAGGTTCATTGAGGTATGTTTGCATATTATAGGCTTATCCACAACTTTTGCACAGATATTATGAACATTATGGGATCTAGCCCAATGGGTAAATAAGCTCTTAGCTATTCATGAAGCAATGCTTTCTTACTGCTCTTACCAGACACTGGTCTACTTGTGAAATGGAAAAAATTATCTAATTAGAAAATTGCTGAAGACTTGTTTGGTATCTGTGGTAGCAGCTACAGATAACTGCAACACTGCATTAGTGGAAACATGTCCAGACACATGCAAAAGGACGGTATGATGTCTGTAATGCAT